>NC_050450.1:68944699-69144100 GCF_903995425.1 Onychomys torridus
GGAAACCTCACTGAAAGCATTTTTTGTTTGTTTATCCTTTTGATGGAGTCTCATGTAGGCGAGGCTGGTCTCAAAGCTCCTATGCGACCAAGGATTCTACCTCCCAAATATTGGAATTACAGATATAGACTATCACATGCCCAGTTAAAAGCATTTTAACAACCTGGTTGGGGTAGCTCAAGTCTACAGGAGGATCATGAGATCAAGGTCATCCTTGGTTACACAGTGAGTTCAATCCAGCCTAGGTTACATAGTGAAACTTTCTCTTAAAAATGAAGAAACATATTAATATTTTAAAAATGAGATCCTGTCTCAAAAATAAAGCAAAAAGAAAAAAGAAAACAACCCCCAAACCAAGAAGCAGCAGGAAGTTTTAATCCCATGGAAAGAGAGTAAGACCATCATGCAAATTGGCCAAATTTATAGCAAGCTTTAGTATATGTGTACAATATAGCTGGTCAGGTGACTGTTTCTCCCTAAATGTGGGATTTTAGAGGTCAGCCCTGAAATAGGAGAAATGGGGTTTTTATAGCTCCCAAACTGCAAGACAAGGGGGCTTCCAAGGGAATTTTGGTACATAGCAAGTTGGCAAAATGTTTTATGAGGGTGGAAGTCAGGGTATTTGTGTACAGAACATGTTAAATTCCAGAAAATGGGTCAAGGCATGGTTAAACACAAGTTTTACAGTACCCAGAAATGAACTTATTTTGAACTTGTAACAAAAATGACTACTGATTTTAAGATGGAGTCAGGCTGGCTCATCAGAAGGGAAGTGCATATAAAGTCCAAGTGGGACTAGCCAGATACTAGAGCACATGCACTGGGTAAGCAGAAGGAAACATGTGAAGAACAGAGCCACAGGAAAGGGCCAGCAGCCTTTTAGGCCAGCAGGGAAGCAGGGGTATCCCACAGGAGCAGGGCACCAGGGCAGTACTGTGCATACCCTACCTATTTAGGTGCCAAATCTCCACACAGCAGCCAGTGACCCTTTAAAATTTGTCAGATTGCATCATATCTCTGCCTCATGATGTGCCTCTCCATGTTCCTTAGGACAAAGGTCACAGTCCTCCAATGGCTACCTGGTACTGCTCCCTGCCTGTCCCTATCTCCTCCTGCCCTCCTCCTCCCTGGCTGACCCAGGCATACTAGTTTCCCTGCTGTACCCTGAACTGTCCAGGGACCCATACTCCAGGCCCTTCATGCTAGCTGTTCCCTGCCTGGTATGATCTCCCAGACACCACATGGGTGACACTTTTACTCTGTGTTATTTGCTCAGCAGTCACTATCCTGTTGAAGAGTTCAACTTGTCCCCACTCTCCTCTCCTGGTACTCTTGACTCCCCTCTTCCCATGTTCAATTTCTTCTCTTCTCTCATCACTTAGCAATACACTGTACCACTGACTTGCTGGACCACTGCTCAGGCTCTTCCCTGCCAGAAGCCAGGCTCTATCAGCCAAGAGATCTTTGTCTTTGGTCATGGCTGGGTCTCACTGCCATGACAATTCCAAGGATGTTGTAGTCATTCAGAAAGAAGGAGCTCATCCTTGCTTGTAGAAGATTCCATTAAAAGCCCATTGTTCCTATTTTGTACACAACATCTCACTTTTCTTCAGCACGACTTTCAGTGTTATTTTTCACTGTTCCTGTACTGCATCTGTTACTTATAAACCCTTTCTTTCAGTTGCCTGGGACTCAGTGTTTTGTACCAGAAGCACTCCTTGGGTGTGTGGGGATCTTGGCTATCTATGCTGAAGACAGCCCAATTGGAAGCTCTGTTCATGAGCTTTATGGAGGGTGGACTTCCCTACAGGGGCTGGGGACTAGCCCTTTGTGAGGGACTCTGGAATGTAAATATGGCAAAGCACTTTTCTCTTTGCTACTAGGTCTCCCTGAGTGAGGGAGAGATAGGGAAGGCACGTGTCTCACTCTTCCCTATCTACTCTTTCATTTAATACCCTTGGATTCAGTACTGTGCCTTTCTCTTGAGTCTGGTGTCCCCAAGCCCAGGACTTCTCTGAGTCACCGTCTTCAGACAGTAAACTTGGTGTCATTTACGAGCGTGAGATTGAGGGGGTCACCAGCTCCTTGGTGTCCTTTCTTTACTCAGCTTCTCACTAGTCTTCCTTCAGTAGAGAAGGCACCTGGTCCTTCCCACAGCTCGGGGAGGAACTGGCATCTTTTGTTGTCTGTAGACTGGAACTCCTCCCCTTCTTGGGGCAGTGGCCACGTGTTCACTTCCCAAGGCTGCTCCTATCACTTGTCTGCTGTCATGTGCACTAGGGCTCTGCTTATCCTCGTGGCTGTATTTACAGGTTAGAACTTCCCTGCTGTTTCCGGGCTGTGGAGAGGAGAGAGAAACACAATCTCTACCTTTAGTCAGGGGTTTCCCAGCAGCATCTGGATTCTGAGTTTTCCTTTGGTTCACACTTCCTCAGTAGTCAGGCATTTCAAAGCAGCATCTGGCACTCATTACAGGTCAATTATGAACCTTTGCTTTAGTTTCAGAAGAGGCCAGCTTGCCTTATGTGTTTTGTTTTCATTGTTAGTCTAGCTGTCATGGGCACTGGGCCTTTCTGTCTTATGGTTAGTACAAATCACTACCTCAGACCTTTCTAGTGCTCTCTGAAGTGGGTATTCTCTTTGTTCCCACAACTAAGAATTCTTCAGAATTTAGCTTCCTAGGCCATCCATATTTAGGGACAATTTTAGAGGGCCTTTCTCCATTTCTATGCCCAGCTAGTTAATTTGACAAGTTATATTGGTTAAAGAAGTAGTAGTGGTTAAGAGGGTATATTTAAGCACCAGGTTGAACTTGAGCAAACTGTAAAACACATATGATTTATCATTGATACTCATATACTCCACCCAATTTAGAATGTGATAGTCATATTCAATTTGGCCCTTTCTAAGAGCTATTTAGAAAGAATTTGTTTAAAAAAGATCTATTTATTTATTATGTATACAGTGTTCTGCAGGCCAGAAGAAGGCACCGATCTCATTGCAGATGATTGGGAGCCATTAATTGATAACTGGGAATTGAACTCAGGTCCTCTGGAAGAGCAGCCAGTGCTTTTAACCTCTGAGCCATCTCTCCAGCCCTAGAAAGGGTTTTTTAAAATTAATTTTTTGGTTAGCACAGGAGGAAGTGGTTTTCACAGTGGTAGTTTCATACACATACAGAATTATACTTTGTTCCTGTCCATCCGCCATCGCCCTCCCTAGCTCCTTCACAGGTTCCTTCTCCCCTCAGGAGACCCCTTTCTGCCTTCATGTCACACTATCCTATTGTTCTCCCAGGAGTTATTTTAAAGCAAGCCTCAAAGACAGAAAAATATTCCTCTTTTCCTAAAATATCTCTTTGAGGAACAAAATTAATAAAGACCTAGTGTGCTATTTTAAAACATTTTTATCAGAGTGGCAGATTAGTATGTATCAAGAAGATAAAATCTAGTGGGTATATGTTTTTAGTATAATTCCTGAAACAAAGCCCCTCAGTATTATATATAAACTAATACTATTCCAAGATGACCAATGGGTGGGAAATCTGTAAAGCAATGAGGTAACTAAATCTTCAGTCAATAAACAAATGTAAAACAATTTTTAAAAAGGAGACACAGAGAAGCACATGTGAATGGCTATCATTATAAGCCATCCGGATGAACCAAACTATTGTCACAAAGTGAGGTGGGGTAAGATGGGGAGGTATGCCTGGTAGAACATAATTTAGAAATGTTTGGGGCTGGAGAGATGGCTCAGTGGTTAAGAGCACTGGCTGCTCTTCCAGAGGACTTGGGTTCAATTTCCAGCACCCACATGGCAGATCACAGCTGTCTGTAAGTCCAGTCCCAGGGGATCAAACACCCTCACACAGACACACATGCAGACGAAACACCAATGCACATGAAATAAAAAGAAGAAAATTAAAAAAAAAAAAAAGATTATCCTGGGCTGGAGAGATGGCTCAGTGGGCAAAGTGCTTGACACTCAAGCATGAGGACCCAAGTTTGAATCCCCAAAATCCACATAAAGTCACATAAAGCCAGATGCAAACACACCTATAATCCTAGTGCCCTACAGAGAGATGGAAGGCAGATATAGGGGAGTCTTGGGCACCTGCAGGCCAGCTAGTCTGGTATAGAGGAGAAAACAAAACAAAACAGACAACAATAAAACCCCCAAGAGACCCTGTTCCAAACAAGGTGAAAGGTGAAGAATGACAGCTGAGGTCATTTCAGGGCTTTCACAGATGTCGTCTGGTGTGCGCGCACACACAATGAGATTTAAAACACAAGTCCATCCTTGAGTTGCTGTCATGGAATCTGGAACACTATCTGAGGCAGGAACCTTTGTTTTGGGCTAGCATACTTCAAGTACAGCCTCGCTCAGCTCTCTTAGCTGACACAGTGTGCAGCCCACTGCTGCTCACTACTGACTCCAGCAAGGCATCGGCAGGAGCTGACAATCTCCTTGCAATTCTAACTTGAGGTCATTTACTCCTAGGGGTACATCTCATCATTAGCGGCATCAAAACCTAAATGGCAGTTATTTTGCAGACAAAAGGAAACAAAATTGCCTCAGTTAATAGGCTTAGTAATTCTGAGGGACTGATATCAGGACTCAATCTTGTTCAAAAGGAAATACTCTGTAGAACTGTATTGAAGTGACTGCTTGCTTTTGTTTGGTTTTAGTTTCTTGAAAGCAAAGGTACAAAATTGACCTTAACAATCAATCTTCTAGGTCAAGACTACTTCTACACTGCTTTTTGGTGTTTTGGTCAACTCTTATGAGTTTGAGATGATCGAAAGTAGTGTTGTGGGGTGTTTCAAATTTGTCTCCTTAAAAAAAATTACCTACCACCTCTTTGAACCAGATGCTTACAAATGGTCTCAGTTTTGAATGGTTCCCTATTTACTCAAAACCCAGAACCAGCTAAAGGTATGTCTTTCTTTTGTAGAGTCCCCATAGTGAATTCTGAAACAGGCTTTTTGCAATGTTCCTTAAGGTGGGGGCTTAATATTCATTAAGTTTGGAAAACCTGGACACTGAAACTCCTTTTTTGGAAATTTACAAGTCACATTAGCATAATAGATGCCCTGAGATGTTCTAGATACATAAGCCTCTCATATACATTATATAACATTTATATTTTTAACACATACTTGATTATAGACATTTCTGTTAATCTAGACACCTCATTTTGAACACAATCAGTGTGTGCCTCTCTAAAACATGGTACTTTGGCACAGGGAAAGAAACCAAGAAAAGCAAATTCAGGAAGGCTCTCTGCCTTCCACCACCTGCCTGAAAGTAGGTCATACGTTTTTCCAATGAGAAAGCGACTCTCCTTCCCAGGAAGATAAGAATACTCAGCTCAGCTAGGAAGTCTCTATACTCAGAAGTGTTTGCATCAGGTCTTTTCTACAGAGGACCTTATCTTCCATTGCTCCCTCCTCGGTTCTCGCTTCCTTACTGCCTGCCCAGGCACTGGCCTATAACCCCCTTTCTTCTGTCTAGTGCACACTGCACTGCCCTTTGCTGCACTGGTCCCTCCTCATCTAACCACTCCTCCTTCAGGCTTTTCACTACTTTCTTTTTGTGAAGCTTCTATGCATGTCAAAAAATTAACATTAATAAAAACGGTACACCTTTCTTCTGCTAACCTTTGTTCATTTAGCTTACAGACCCTAGCTACTAGACTTCAACAGGTAGAGAGGAAAAGTTATCCCTCATTTACAATTTCCAAAGGACCACATATTTATTTATTTACCTTTTCTTTATTTTAGGAAACACAATGAAGTATTATGGTAATGACACATAATATCTGGAATTCCCCTTAAATAGCCAAGTGCAAATGTACACAAAAAAATCTGTATACAGCTATGTCTCTGTGTACATGCTTCGTAGACATACACAAAGAGACCCAAGAACAAGCATGACAAAGCCAATACAGAAAAAAATTTAACATTTGGGGCAGCTAGGTGAAAGGTTTATGCAAAGAAATGCTTTATGTTAACTTTGTAAGTTTTCTATAAATCTATAATCATCTCAAAATAAAATAAATTAAATATTGCTTTTAAATTATAGAGAAGAAATTGAAGGATATATTTCTAACAAATTTTCCTTAAGTGAAAATGGTCTTTATATGTGTGTATGTATATACACATACAGACACATATTTACAGTTAAAGTAGTAGGTCAGTGAGATGTTCAACAGGTAAAGATGCCTTCTGCCAAGCCTGATGACATGATTTTGATACCTGGGACACACACGGTAGGAGAAGAAAACAGACTCCCAAAAACTGTTCTCTGGTTTTTACACTTGCACGATGGCATACATGTACCCACAGACATAAACACACAAATAATAAATGCACAAAAATTTAAAATTGAATTAGTGATCTAAATATTCCTTATTTATCCTGCTTTTTGAACACAGGTGGAGGTATATACATCAAACTGAAAATGATATTGAGTGTTTGAGTATGTAAATGAGTCTATCCTTGTTAAACAAATTGGAAATTAAGAACACTAAGACAATTTTTATTTACTCAGTTCTGGAGTTACACAGAGAGTACTACACAGGGCTATACTCACACTGAGTCACATAGAACCCAAGGAGAAAGGGGAAAAAAAAAATCAAGAATGTGGATCTTACTTTTACTTAAAATTCTGAATTTTGGTAACTGATTCCCACCTCCAACCCCATTGATTTGAGTTTTAAAAATCTACCCTGATTAAGTTTTTGGCACCACCTTAAATTTTATATCCATGGAGTGTCTATTCATCTAACCTTAGTCTTTTACATAACAACTAACTGGGTTCATCAGCTGGCAGACTGGGGGAAGGAGAGAGTGGCATGTATATGCTGGACTCTATCTAAGGTGATTTACATATGTTATCTCATTTAACTCTCTTAGTGGTCTAAACAGATGATCTCATAGCAATACTAAAGCTGTGTCTCAGGCTGGTCTAGTTCCAGCACTGTCCATCCTGACGGGGCACACTGGCAGCAGTGCAGTGTCCACAGGGCATGCTTATCTGACCCTCTCTGCAAAGGACATCTGAGCTTTTCTCACGGTCAACAGGAATGCTGGTTTCAAGTGCAGCCCAGTCTGCACTCTTCATGTGAAGGTGGACAGTCCCCAAATCACCACGTCTAAACTGACACACTCTTTTTCTATGGCACAAACAGAACTTTTGCTGGCAGCTTTCATGAGAGGAGGTTTACGATGTTGTGATAGAGAGATGAAAAGGGATCTATACTCTACAGCTAAGGCACTTACCAAAGATAGACCATGGTTTGCTGACAACCATATACCTCAAGAACTTTGGCTTATCTCATGGTTATGAAGGGAAATTATTTTGTTGTTGTTACTTGGGGCTTTCTTCACTGTGCTCTGATGGACTGCTGTGAGGAATTACACAACAGAGTCAGGGTTTTCATAAGAGAGTGAAGTGTCACTTTGGCAAATGGTTTTGGTGGATGAAAACATATAATTTAAATTTTGGCAATATAAAAAGAGTAGACTAAATGATAGCTGAGCAATTTCCCCTTAGCACTCATAAAAAAGTTAACTAAGAATTAACCATGATCATCATTTTGGAAAAATATAGTATTTGAAATTGGTAATTATTTTACTTCTTAGCATATAGCCCCAATTGAGATACTAAATATTCATCAACAATAATTCATTTTTAATGGGAAAAAGAACAAACAACAGTTACTATATGCCTAAAGGCATGAGAGTTAGACTCCAGCAATAATACTAATTATCTTTCAGGCAACTTAAGTTTCCACATCTAAATATCAGTTATATTTTTATTGCTGCATTAGTTGGAAAATACTTTGTTTCTTTATAAAACACTGGCATTTATATAATTTTCTCTTTCAATCTTTTTTGACTTGTAAAATATTATGGCAGCTAGAGATGTACCTAAAATCCATGGATGTCTTATTCTATAAGCTGTTGTCAAATACCTGCAGTACAGGCGGCTTTTTGAGGGAGCACAGAGGAAAGATGAAGCACCTGTGTATGCCTGTATCCCTGAGGTTACTGGAAACAACCAACTCCTTAAAAAGTAAGACCTAAGTCAGTAGGCTATAGCAATGCCTGGTCATGTTCCCTAAGGCATTATCCTCAGTAGTAAAGACAAAGAATCTGGCTAGTATCCATACAGAGGAATGTCCACAGAAAATGTAGTGTACACACCATGGAATTTTATTCAGCCATGGAGAATCAGATGATCTCATTGGCAGGGGAATGGATGGAACTGGGGATCACAGGCTTAGTGAAAGAAGCCCAACTCCCACAAATACCATGTATTTTTCATATGTGGACCCCATATTACACACACACACTGAACATAGAAGGGGTCTATTTGGGAGGAGGAGGAAAACTAGTAGGGGGGGACAGGAGGGGAAAATGGTGAATGTGGTCTAGATACATGGTATATTTGATTAAGACTGTCATTATGAAGCCCGCTTCCTGACTGCACCTCTTTTTCAAGACATGGTCTCACTATGTAGCTCTGGCTGCCCTAGAACTCACAGAATCCACTTGTCTCTGTCTCCTGAATGTTGGGATTAAAGGGGAGTGCCACCATGCCTGGCCTTTCATTATTATTGGTTTTTATTAAAAACCCCTTTAAAAGGCTCCAGCCGTATGAAGTGTCCAGTACCTCAGAGCAAGGTTGCTGCCAGGAAGTCCAGCACTGCTCAGGTGGACAGCTCCCTGACTGACTCTGCAAGGTTAGAAAGAGCCCTGCTCTGCAGGGAGAAGCTTCAAGTTCTTCCCTTGAAATCTGACCATCTTCTACTGGAAGGTTAACTAGGGAATCTACCACTGACCATAACAGCTCCCGATAATGAGTATGTGTCATCTCAAAGGTCTCTTTTGCCATGGCTTAGGGGGGGGGGGGGATGGAAAACAGTGCACTAGTACTCAACTTGTGCTAGGCATCTGACAAGTTAAGGACAGGCATTTTAAGAGGACTTAGTTTTGGCTTGATTGTAAATGTGCTGTTTTGTTTCTCTCATTAATAATTCATCATAAAAAGTAGAACATAAACTTAGGATAAGTCTGGGCGTATACACTTCCATTCTTAAATGCTTGGTTTGGGAACATGTTGAAACATGTTCAGCCCTATGAACCAAACTTTTGCAGAGAAGTTCAGATGATATTCACAGCTCTTGCTAGCAGCTTGGCTCTGGAGTAGGGTATGGAGGATTGTGTCAGAAGGTTGTTTGTTGAGACACCAGAGTTCCTGAATGTAGTTTGGCATCCCAACATAGCACCCTGAAACACTATGACAATGAAGCTGGATAAATATACTTCTTGAGAGAGGATTTCAGTTACTGAGGAAAGAGAATAACCTGGAAAAGACTTCTTATTTATTTAAGCTAGAAGCTAACTGTGTTCCATCTTTATTACTTCCGTTCTTATATTGTAACTCATGTTAAGGGGGGATGGCAGGTAAAGGAACTCAATATGGACAGGAACTTTTCAGCAGTGCCAGCTCAAACAAACAAGCTGAACATAAAGAGGTCAAATAAGAGGACCGATACTAGTCACCAATAAATTACAACAACGAGCTACTGCTCAGGGACCACAGCTTGGCTATCTGGGCATGTGGTTTATCACACAGCAGAAGACACAATCAGTGCGTCAAGTACTTCATGCTGTGATGATACAGAGAAATGCCACTATACTTGAGAAACAGAGCTAAAAGGAAATACTGAACTTGCTCAGTGATGCTCAAGTGTTATATCCGCACACAGATGTTAACTATCTTTATTAATGAAAATCCTGGGCTAAGGAAGTAGCTCAGCTGATAGAGTGCTTATGAGCATGCTTGAGGCCCCAGGGTTTTATCTCTAACATAAATGGTGGTGTATGCCTGTATTCTCAGCTCTGTGTGTGTGTGTGTGTGTGTGTGTGTGTGTGTGTTAGAGGCAGCATGATCACAAGTTCAAAGTCTTTTTTTTTTTTTTTTTTTAACATTGTGAGCTAGAGGCCATCCTGGGCTACATTAGACTCCATCTCAAAACAAAAACAAAATACAAAGTAAAACAAAACAAAAAGTAAATTCTACTGGAAATACAACATTATACTTGTAATTTTGAAAAATTCTGTCATGTCATCTATTTCTTTCCAAAGAAAAGTTTAACAACATATTCTTGAAATTTGAGCTTTCCTCTTATATATTAAGAACATAAAATCATGCTAACAAGAATGGGTGAGTTTTCAACAACCTCCATTACTGCTGCCATCTACCACTTTACACATCACTCCTGCTCCACCTGCCATGGGCAATCCCTTTTTAAATCTGGGCATTTCCTTTTAAATCTGTGCATTTCCTTTTTAAATCTGTGCATTTCCTTTTTAAATCTGGGCATTTCTTTTAAAATCTGTGCATTTCCTTTTTAAATTTGTACATTTCCTTTTTAAATCTGTGCATTTCCTTTTTTAAATCTGTGCATTTCTTTGATCTGTTTCTTTTAGCTTTCAATTTTGATTTGTGTAAGGTTTTTACAAATGAAGATTGTATTTTTGTCAGTCATTTTTAAAATATTTTTTCCAGTAAATATGTTGGTACTATTAATGTTATGCAGCCTTACAGAAGTCATTATGCTTTAAGAAATGAAGTCAAGTGTATTCATTTCTTTTATGTCTATATAAAATTTCATACAAAAGTGAGGTCATACAACAATCATCACATGGTCTGTACTGCTTTTTGTTTGTCCATGTGATCTAATATCCTATATTGTGGCTCTGGATGGTCCCCATAGTAAACAATCCAATGGAACACCTAACCAATACCTTGTTGTGTTTTCTTTCTTTTCAGTTATAAATAACAGCATTAACCTCATATATAAACTCATATGCACAAATGGCTCATAACAAGGTTTCTAGAACTGGAATTGTGTTTTCAGAAGTACTTATTTCCAAATCAAAAAGCAGGAGATATATTTGGGGCACATTTAAGTCACACATCAATACATTTTTATTCATGAATGCTCAGTTTGAGCAACAGTGTTCTATCAATAAACAGTTACAGAGAACTAGCTAAACTGATATTATTACAACAATTAAACAACTTTAAATATAGTGTTATTCAATTAAAAAGTTCATTATCCATTTGAAAAAAAATATATTTTATACCATTTTCAGAAGTGAGTCTATGTATACCTGCAGGTAAGCACACGTACATGAGGGAATGCATGCCCAGTTCATGCAGGGAATCATTCTTAACAGCTCTTCCACTTCATTCATTGAAGCAAGGTCTCTCAATCAAACCCAGAGCTTACTGACATGGCTAGTCTCCCTGGTCAGCTTGCTCTTGGGACTCTTATCTCTGTACATTCAGAAGCTGGAATTACAGGTGGACTACCACACCCCATCTAGCATTTTACATGGGCTCTGGAGATCTAAACTCTGGTCCTCACAAAGCACTTTAACCACTAAGTAATCTCCCTAGCCACCTGCCACCCTCCCTCCCTCTGCCAAGTATTTTTAGACAGGGTCTCACTGTGTAATCCAGGCTGGCCTCAAACTCAGGATCATCTTGCCTCAGCTCCAGGAATGTTGGGATTACAGGTTTGCACCACCATTCCTAGTTTAAAATTTTTCTCTTGAAAATGGTTTCCTCATTTTTTTTAACAAGCCCTCATATACTTATAATTTTACATAGTAACTGCAAGACTTTTTGTATATGAAATAAGCTAGCCTTCTTTTATATTTACCACATCCTTGATATAATTATTAGTTTATACCAATAAAACATGACAAGAATTTTACTCAGTGTGTCTGGGGTAAATGAAAACAAAACAAAAACCCCACTACTCCCACGTCTTTTGAAATTGTCTAAGGATTTAGTAGTGCCTTTCCCCTGAAAGCTGGGTTGCTGAAATTGCTAACTACAATCTTGCAACCACAAGAGGGCGCAAGATCAAGCAAGAAGGTGGTATTTCCCAGGCCAGTCTGTAATGCAAACAGTAATAGGTCCAGCCTACATTGTCTGCTCCCAGGGTCCCTGGAAGAGTCTAACAACCAGCTGAGGATTCGAGTCTGAGGGATATTCAATGAATTTAAGCGCACTGAGTTCTTTAGTCCATTCACTTTATTCTTCTAAGTCAATTCTATCTATACAGTTTCTTTTCTGTTCTCATACTTAGCTCCTCTCAGTCCCTCCTGCTGTTCCCTCATCTTTATCTAGTTCTTTCTGTTGCCATCCTGGTCTTTGTTCTTCTCAATCAATTCTCTCTAGTGCTCTCAGAGAACCAGTATATATTCATATGCAGCAATTCTTTGGCAAAGCAATGTGAGGCTTGAAGTTTTCAGGGTCTCAGAGAGAGGTGATAAGGATCCACACATAAAGCAATAATTTTCAGTTTCCAATTACAACCCAAAAGGGGAGTGACTAAGGGGAGTTCTCGGGTAGGGTCAACTAAAGGCTAAGATCAATTAGGGAATTTGTGTGCTCAAACTATAATCTAGAAATGGCTAGGTAGAATGTTAGAGGTCAATAAGTCACAAGAAAGTAAATGGTCTTTGGTGCCGCTTTTCCCTGCTGGTCCCGGCTGAAGCTGCTTTTTGATGGGAGTGGGACATACGCTAGGTGGCTAAGCAACCTATGTCAGAGCATGTAGCATTTGGTTAGTAAAAGCGCTTTCACTCAGAGTAATTGCTGAGGAGAAAAATCTAGGAATAGCACCTGGCTTAGGAGGAATTAAAACTTTTTTTAAAAAATGAAAAACAAACAAACAAACAAAAACTTAATTTGCATAAGAAAAAAGCTTGGCACCTATCACCTGCCTGGCCTTGGGTCAGTGGGAAGTAACTGCCTTAAGTCTGTAACGAGCAAATGGCTAAAACATCATCCCAGGAATGTAAGCAGTAAATCTCTTAAGTTAGGGTCTTGTGTAAATAATAATGAGTTGAGGATTTAATTGTTAGTGGTTCTTTTCTCTATCTGTGGGTGAGATGAGCTAATGTTTATCTAAGTTTTGTCCTTGGAAAAAAGCATCTTTGCTGAAATACTTTTGTCTGGAGAATGGCCCTGGCCAGATATATGTTAATAAAAAATAAACACAGCTAGGGACAGTTATTCCAATTACCTCAAATGTATAAGGAAAGTTTTGCTCAAGATTGAGATGCAGTTGTGAGATTACATGTACACATAACATGGAAATGCATGGTAAATGGGGAGAATCATAGCTGTTATTGCATAAACAGTTTACAACAGGAAACAGCCAATTCATTCAAAAGGA
This sequence comes from Onychomys torridus, assembly GCF_903995425.1. NCBI lineage: Eukaryota > Metazoa > Chordata > Mammalia > Rodentia > Cricetidae > Onychomys > Onychomys torridus. The sequence continues at coordinate 68,957,970 of NC_050450.1, forward strand.
GGTAATTCCATAACACCTAGCATGATAGTTTCCTCTAACAGAACCCTTGGTTCTGATAGGTTGGCCTTCTGAACTCTAGTTGTCACTGCTGTATACGCTCATTGACTTTTGCTACCAGTGGCTCTCATTAAGTCTGGGCAGCAATTTTCTGTTTCTACAGCTGGACAGGAATGGTGTAGCAATGTACTTTGAGACTTAAGAGCTGTAAGTGTCTGGGCAGAAACAGCTGTCAACATCTGGCTTTCTCAATTCTTTGGTTGCTGCTATATTTAGAAATGCTGATCTAAAATCAAGTATGTGTCCATAAAATGATTTTATGCTTTTCTTAAGATGTAAGTTACACGGGGATGGGAAGATTCACATCCAGGGCTCTTATCTCATAATCACCCTACGAATGGCAGTTGGTAGTGTATATTCTAAAGATTACCCATAATTTACAAGTGTGAACTGCCCATAAGAGCTCTAGATTCTTTGGAACACAAATTAATTGTCAGCTATAGCTGATGGACATAATAAAGGTGGGTCCATTTCTACATGAGTGGGCAGGGTGTTAATCAGCTAGTTCCCTTCTGGTCAGGCACTAAGGAGGGTTAGCATCAAATTTTCATGAGAAATATCTCCGGAACAAGTGTAAAAAGTCACCACGTTTTAAAAAAAAGTCACTAGGAAATAAGCTGGGGAGATGAGCAGACAGAGACAGATACGCAGCTGTGTGCACCCACATAACACATAATTATTTGATTATAGAAGACTTAAGCTATAGTGGAGAGCCCACCACAGTTAACATACCTGTCAAGCCAGTAGTTTCGTAAAAAGTCAGGAACATCTACTTCAACTGCAGACAGCTTTTCCAGTAAACACCAGCACTAAATTGCTTATAGTTATTTCTGTATGTGATCTAAGGAATTATTTTAGGATCATCAAAATCTACCTTCCTTTTGGTCTTCCTTTTGGCTCCTTCTTGACTGCTTGTGATGAATATTTCATGGAACTCTCCCATAGCTGCCCTCAGGTGTCCTTACAAAAAACTAAACCCAAACCCAAGCTCCAGCTGACACCTTGCACAGAGATAAACCCTGCTGCACTGAGCCTTGTGCAAGGTGGTAGGAGTGAAGACACAGCCAGGCGGCTGCACAGAAGGCCTTCAAATGATCAAGCTCTTTCTTTGCAGGATCTTGGCCTGTGCATTTCTTTGGATTTAGTCCTCTTTTTCTTTGATCTAATCCTAGGGTCAGACCTTGCCACTCTTTAAGCCTCCTCAGAGAAGTCTTCACAGAGCACCCTGGCTATATGCATCCTGGTCCCGAGGGACCTTCCTCCACTGTATTACACACTCTGTAGTTATTTCTTTGTTCACATGGTTTGTTTCACTCCTTGGCTGGAATGTATGCCCCACAAAGACAAGGTCTATTCCTGCTTCACTTAGGACTGTATTTCCAAAGAGTGTCTGGCGGGAAATACAGGTGTTAAATTAATCATTATTGGCCTGAATAAACTAAGCATATTTATTATACATGAGAGTTGCTTGTCTGAGAAAAGGTCGTATGGGAGTTGCAAGTAGGACTCAGTAATTGTGGGGTTATTGGAGCTTGGAAAGAAAAGTTCATCCTATTGCACAGCCATGAGGAAGAGCCGTGCCACTCGGGAATGTTCAAGACAGTAGAGACTAGGCAGCAGTCATGTTCTTAGGTATAGAGAACTTCAAGAGCAATGTTGACAGCAACAGTCTAGAACAGTCTAGCAGCATGTTCTAGAGCAGTCTAGCATGAATAAACACCAACATAAAAGACAACTGGCCACTGAGAGAGCTGACAAATGGGAAAGTCTGTGTTTCGGTGAGCATTCCTTTCAGAGCAAAAGGATTTCAATAAAAATGTAAAATCTTCATGGTAAGCTGGTTCCCGGTATAAAATGCAGATATTATAAATTAATTACTTCCCTCTTCATTTCAGTTTTAGGAGTCTAATGAAAAATTATTTTTCTTCTTCTTTTTTTTGTGATAAAATCCAATACCCAAGTGTCATTGTCAAGTGACTGAGGAAAATGCATACCCCTACTCTCTTTGGGAGTGAAGTGACTGAGGAAAAAGCCCATGAGCTCTACTGTGTATTGTTCCTGCCTCCACTGGGCCTGTGAGAAAAATAGTTCCTCTTAATGCCTGAATGAAGAGAAGTGGGGAGGGAAGACTGGGAATTCTATAAAAACAAAAATAAGTGAAAATTATTGACGTATTCTATATTGGTCCTGAAATTAACAAAAATCTATAAGTAAAAACATCACATCGCATACCAAAGTTATTGACCTAAAGTTTATATGACTCAATGAATTTGTACAATTAGGATTGTATGGCTTTTTATTCTCAAGTTTTTTTTTTTTTTTTCTTTCTTCGAGACAGGGTTTCTTTGTGTAGCTTTGCACCTTTCCTGGAACTCGCTTTGGAGACCAGGCTGGCCTCGAACTCACAGAGATCCACCTGGCTCTGCCTCCTGAGTGCTGGGATTAAAGGTATGCGCCACCACCGCCCGGCTTATCTTCAAGTTTTTAAAAATAAAGTTTATAAAATTAAAAATTATATTTAAAATTCTCATTTCAAAAGAGAAGCCATCTTTGGGTTAGACTAGATCAGCTAGCTCTCCAACACTTGGCAAAGGTGACAAAAGAGGACACAGCCATGAACAAAGCCCTGGCTTCACTGCAGCTGCTGTGGGAATTTCCTCTGCAGGGTGATCCAGCGGGCATGGACTCTTGAGAGTTGGGACACTACAGAAGCAGGTGGCCCAGGCAATCTTAAGAGTTCCTGTGCTTATAGAGAGTTAACCTCTACACTTTAAAAATCATGCAACAGTATTTTCAAGGTTCTTCTCATTTGGGAATATATTTATTTGGTTGGACCAAGACCATGACAAACATAACCCCTCGCCCACCTAATAAGAGCCAGAGAAAACTGTACTTTCACTAAATAATTTGTTTTCCCACATATGTCTGTTGCTGACTTAGACTTAGGTCATAGTTATCTTCAAATACCCTGTGATTGGTTATGTTATGGCCCAGCAAGCACTGACTTTCTCCTTCCTGTCCTTCATGTGACTTCCTGTCCTGCTGATGTGACCTACTTTTGGCCAATGGGATGTACATGGACATGAGCCAAAGAGCTTGAAATATGTTATGTCAGCCTTGTCTCCCCTATGAAAAGAATATGAATCTATAATCCACTAACTTCAGAGGAATGAGCCACACATGGCACCAACCTGTATGTAGGTAAGACTGGCCAAACTCCAGAAACAAGCAAGAAACAAATTCTGTTCCATTCACTAAGTTCTAGGAAGTGTAGTAGGCTGAATAAGGGATTTTAAAGAAGATGTCTTTCCAATCCCTGAAACCTGTTACTTCAGTTGGGAGACAAGTTTGAAGCATGGATGGCTTCTGCACCCCCACCCTGTTTCCATTTTTACTGGATGTTTCCAAATGTAAAGTTAAGATTCTTACACCAGTTCAAATGAGAGAATCTCAAATGAAACTGTGCAAAGAAATTTAGTATGTGCATCAATCATTTCTCTCCCACACCTTTTCTGCTTTATATATTGTGGTTGACAGGAAATCAGATAGCATATGCCTAGTGGAAAAATACCATTTCTTTACAAAACACCACCACTGAGGGTGTTTTCTACTTTTCCATGAGTCAGTTTACAATAACTTATTTTCTGTTTTTTACTTAGGAGGCACACTGAACTGCATTTTATTCAGCTGTTCCACAGATAAACACTAACAGTCTCCACACTGCAGACTGCAGAGGACTGAGAGGGTAGACATTATTTATCTAGTAGATTCAACTCACTTTAAGAGAAATAAATCTCCTCAGGCCTTTTCCTCTAATTTTGCTAGACTGAGTTCCAGAAGAATAGTAAAGAACCCCGCACGTGACTTTACAAGTGACAACTAGTCTGTAATTCTTTGCTAGATAAATAGACTGAAGACCATTGGCTTGCTAAATGGCACTGGAGAAAATCTGGACCCAGGTGACATGACTTAGTCCAGATGTTTCTGACCAAAGGAATTACACAATGTTTATAGGCTGAGCTTTTAAGAGATGACTGATATTATTACTGTACATATTTTACATGGCAACAGTCTCAGAGTTTATGTGATTAAGGCTCTGGACAGGGTTGGATAGCCTGGATTATCTGGATGGCCCCTAAATGAAGTCACATAATTGACAAGGATGCGGCAGTGGGAGAACTGAAGATACAAGAACAGACAGCACTGTTTCCACGAAGGTGGATGGCAAGGACAGAGACTGGAATGATGTACCCACAGGCCATAGAATGGAAGTTCCTATCAGAAGCTGGGAGAGATAGGAGACTGATTTCCTTCACCACCTCTGGAGAGAACGCTCTTGTAACAGCTTTGGCTCAGCATACTGAATGCAAACTTTCCTCTAGAGCTGTGAAAGAATACATTTCCACTGTTTTAAGCCACCACGTTTGTAACAATCATGTCCAGTGGTCCTAGACACTAATAATGTGATTATATAGCATAGTGTGGCAATAGCTTGATGCAAATCCAAATCAGCAGTATTAGTAGTAACAGAAAGTAGAGTGCTTAAAGAGTACTCAGACTATGTCAACTATATTAATTCATCTAATACTCCTAAGTACAGCTTCATTTCCCTTTTACACATGAGGAAACTGAGCCACACATGATCTAAACATGTTGTCCCATGGAGCTGAGACTGGAACCCAATACCTTATGGTAAACTAAAGTGAAGAACTATCTGTGTCTAGGAAGACCACAGTGGAGGCTAGAAATCAGTAAGAAGTTAGTGATTCTTCAACTTGGGAAGAATTAAAACTTTGAGACTTCTCAGCTTAGAATAATCCTTGCACATACTAATTACTCCATTTGCTTAAGGGTTCTCATTTGAGTGTACACAATAGCTCTCAAGTACTCACTAGTATCTGTGTTTTCGTACAGAAAGAGATTGTACCAGGCACTATGCTGGTGGTCTTGTGTGGAACCCAATTACTCATGTATCAGGATGCCATTCCCTCAACTACAGATAACCTAGTTGAAGAGATGAGATAGACATGCAAAGTTAATAGATGTTTAAGATTTAGATACTAGAGCCGGGCAGCAGTGGCGCAAGCCTTTAATCCCAGCACTTGGGAGGCAGAGTCAGGAGGATCTCTGTGAGTTCTAGGCCAGCCTAGTCTACAGAGCAAGATCCAGGACAGGAACCAAAACTACACAGAGAAACCCTGTCTCGAAAAACCAAATCAAACCAAGCCAAACTAAACAAACAAAAGATTTAGATACTGGGTAAAGAGAACAGAAATTATAAAACACAGCATTTTTTTGTTTGTTTGTTTTGAGCTACGTTCTTATAAATCACCCAGTTGTGAGATTCTCTGCCCTGATGCCTCATGGCGTACTTTAGGGACATTCACACCTGCAGCACACTCCCAGGGGGCATACAATCCCTAAGACTGTACTTTTTGTTCACTCAAGAAAGAAAGTATTAATTTTAAAGAAATGACCTTGAATCAGTCCTTCTTATAACTTACAATGCATAGCTTATCAGTAACAGATTTCCCACACTGTCTCACATCTATGACAAATGTGCCTCATCAACTCTATAATTTTACAGATAAAAGTGAGGATGACCTAAAGCCTAGGAATCTAAATCCTGTAACCAACATCAGGCTCATGGGTCCTGTCTCCCACTAACTCCACTAGCGGTAGCCCCCACAAATGACAACCAGTGGAGAGAAGTTAGCTATCTAGATGGTTTCACTGGGAGGACTAGAGTGGGAGACACTATCATTTGAAGAACTCCGAGAACAAGGCAGGTAGCACATGTAAAAGCACGATCATGAGATACAGATATGTCAGCAGATTCAGTAAAGGGAAACAACAATGTCATCCCATTGCATGAGAGGAGATGCAGTTGGTTGAATAAGATGATGGAAGAGTCTGCTTTTAATTTGCAAGACTGAAGGGTTTATGAATAGATGAACAACATCACTGACTCAGACTATGATGTTGTACAGTTAAGAGTCAAGAAAGGAAGCTTGGCAGGTCACTCAGAGTGGCTGGGGCCTCTCCATGTTATATGTAGCTGGTTTTCATATGAGAATACCCATGCACAGTACATGAAACATGACTTTGAGTTCTAGAGCTGTGCATAAGAGAGAGTTGGACAATGACTAGGCTGATGTTATCTTTAATAAAAATCCAAAATGTATTATTTTTTATAAACACTGTTAATTAAAAATTTAGGTTGAAATGAGATTACAGTTTTACATTATTTCTATTTATAACCTATTCATTTATAACCTATTTAAAGCTCAATAAACTCACAAATAACTCAGTCTGTAAAAGTGAACTTAAATGATAAACGCTTGATTATATCTTAGTTCTCCAAAAATATTCATCAATTTATTTTCTGCAAATGGTTCATTTCCTATCTAAACAAATACAAAATAAAACCATTTAAGATAGCTGACTATCCTGAGTTAATATATTAGCTTACAACTCTATACTCAATAACCTAATTTAAATGAAATACCCTAAGTAAATATCTTATTTTACAATTAGATTTCTCTCTCTCTCTCTCTCTCTCTCTCTCTCTCTCTTTTGAGACAAGGTCTCACCACGTAGCCCTGGTTGACCTGGAACTTACTATGTAGACCAAGCTGGCCTCAAACTTACAGAGATCCACCTGCTTCAGCCCCCTAAGTGCTGGGATTAAAGGCGTGCAGCACCATATCAGAAGTAATTAGATTTTCTTAAAAAGAAAAATACAGACTCTCATGACTCTACTAAATTTGAATAGACCATGATGTTTGGCAACACTAAGACATTCTGATAAAACTACTCAATAAAAATAGTCCTAAATTTTCTTTATTCTTGAACAAAGCCCCGCCTCCAATGAGTCACCAGTTCTACTTCACTTATGATGAGTGTGTGAGTAGATAGTTCCAGAATGAACAGCATGGTTAAGAAGAAGTCATACGTATCATCTCATTGTATAGTAGTTATTTTCACCTACCATTGGCATGAACATTTTGATGTTCTTATTTTTACATAGTTACTGTTAATATGTTGTATAATCTTCTGTTGCAAAGATGTATAATACATACAACTAGTGTCAACATTTAAGATTTTCCACTGCTTTCTACTTTCATAAGACATGCTATAAGAAATTTCTTACAAATAAATTTTATATATATTTTAAAGAATTTCCTTAATAATAATTACTAGAAGTATAGCACCTAGAATAGAGGGAAATACATTTTAAGATTTTTTTTTTAAAAAAAACATACTGCTAAATTACCCACTCTCTCACCACTTAACATGTGTATGATGTATGCATGTATACATTTCCGTATATGAACATGCCTGTAAGTGGGCAAGCATAGGTGTGCTCATATGTGTCTTCATCTGGGTGTCTTCATCTATTGCTTTCTGCCTTATTTTTTGAAACTGTAACTGAACCTGGAGCTCATCAGTTCAGCTTTGCTGGCAGTTTCTGACTCACATATGTCATGTGCAGTAGTTTCATACATGTGCTAAGCAAGAGGAAGAAGAACGCCGGGCGGTGGTGGCGCATGCCTTTAATCCCAGCACTTGGGAGGCAGAGCCAGGCAGATCTCTGTGAGTTCGAGGCCAGCCTGGGCTACCAAGTGAGTTCCAGGAAAGGTACAAAGCTACACAGAGAAACCCTGTCTCGGGAAAAAAAGAAAAAAAAAAAAAAAAGAGGAAGAAGAACAAGCAGCAAGTCAACACTGTAGTGCTCATACTTCATTGACATAGATCTTTATACTCACTTTGTTAAACAGTTAAAGTTTTGTAGGTTAATGATATGTGAACAAATTAAGTATGCTAGAGAGTATTTTTTTTTTTACTAGGGATATAGTTCAATGTTAAAGTCAGGGGCCCATCCCCAGCACACCACACACAGAACCCCCCCCACCAAAATAACAATAACAAAACAGCTCCCCCCCTCTAGAAATTCTTTCCTTTAAATGGCAGTTATTTTTCATGAAGTGGTGAGTAGCCATTACAATAAAATATTTGGATCTTCACAGGAATCCAAGAAGCCAGCCAAGTGGTGGGGCAGAAGTGCAGGCAGGCGAGGGAAGCAAGTATGTTAGAAAGCCCAAACTGAAAATGGCTTCTGGAGCTGAGTATAAAGCCCTGTGCTTCCTGGCAGTTTCAATAAAGGGGAAACTTAATGAGGTGCAAGGATTACATGATTTAGTAGGCATGTTTAATAAGACAGGTGACTAAATACCCCTTGCACCCAAATATGCCCTTTGTATCTTTAAACAATCATATCTGTTAAGAAAAGAGCAAAAATGAATTGCTCAGTAGCAACTCGATGGCTTTTGTTTGGCGTGTCTGTGCACATCTCCAGCTACACTTGTGATTTTATGTTTCTTATTCATGAGCCTGCTCCTCTGAGTATGGGGTAGCATGAATATTGTGATTTAGTGTAAACATCTATTCACTAAATCCATTTCCTTTTACTAATGAATGCTGTACAAAGAGTCAATCTCTTAAGCTTGTAGCAATTAAAAAAGAAAAGAGCAATGAAAATGTAGCCATGTTTCCACCCCACCATCCCCCTACCCGGTTTCCTGATACCACCTATAGGGGCCAGACAGTGTTGTCATGGAGACAACATCTGTTGGGCTATGAGTGACAGGTCTCAAGAGAGAAGTGTCTGAGAAAGGGAACATCTCAAGTTAAAACAAAGTGGTGAGGGAAAAACCAGCAAGCTGTTCTCCTGACACAGCGGAGACCCGGCTGAAAGGTGTATTTTAGCCTAAGAGAGAAGAAAATAAAGCCCCCCCCCCCTTTAATCTAACACAGGAAACATTTTCTTTCCAATGGGGAACAGATTTCTTTTAAGTAAATCTGAAGCATATGTACACATCTTGGCATAATTACATTTTAAAATTGGGATTCATACTGATGCACCAAATTGGTTGCCGTAGTAATGAGCTATCACCCAGGCAACGGGTTTGCTGCTCTTTCTGGAGAGCAAATCATCTGTATCCAATGTGGGGAACTGGTTGGGGAAGGGAGGCAGAGGACACTTACTGGTAGTGGGGGGAGTGGGCTGGGGAAGGGCAATAGATGACATTTGCCATATCTATGAGAAAAATAAGTAAGAGACAAATTGATTCTGACAAGTCATCATTATTTTCCAAATATGCTGTTATCATTTTATTCACCAGCAGGGTGGGAGAAGGGTGCTGAGAGCAGCAGGGGAGGAAGAATGCCTTGTGGTTTCAGTGTTAAATTTTTGCTGAAGCATTTTTAATTTTCTAAAAGGCTGTCATTTGTTAAGGTGCAGATCAGCTGTTGCCTTATATCATAAATATCATAAATTTTCTTTAGAATAGTACTTGTACATAGTAATATTCTAATAACACTGTCTAGTAATATACAGGATAAGTTTTCAAATTCAGTAGCTGAGGTCTCCTAGATGTTACAGAAGATAAACACACCTTGGTTTCTTCATTAAGAACATACATCCTTTCCCAGACTGTTTTTACTTCCAAGGATTTTTAATAAATATCTAATACACTTTCTTGCTGGAGGACTCTGTTCCTTAGATTTTTGTTCTGTATCCCGTGCTTATCCCAGTCTACTTTAACACACTGGTCACTTCATAGGTAAAAACTGCTACTTCCTTTCTTCCCTTCCACTCCCACCTGGCTGCTGGTCATTTCAATGGAATGTCTCATATCCACCTGAAATACATCATGCCTACACTACTAATATCCTCAAAATATATGCCAGTGACTACACCTTCTCTATCTTAGTCATTCATGACATCAGCTATCTAGGACCCCAACTCAGAAGAATAGGAACCCCTCATTTCTGCCTCATATCAACTTCCCATCCAAACAATTCTCATGGTCTGGTAATTTCCTCTCATCTCAGCTACCACTAATGTGACTGAGGTCTTCATTAGTTTTCTCCAGAGTTTAGCACCAGGCTCTGAATTGGCTACTCTGTTTCCCCTTTGATACAGATCTATTTAAAACTCCAAAACTGACCACACCATTTTTCTCTTACTATTTCCACGGGATATGGCAAGACACTAGCTGATAGCCCTACTGATACATAAACATGTAACAGCTACAGCTGAGCTTCAAAAAAGTGGGAGGTGGAGACAGAAGCATCCCCAGGAGCTCAGGGCCCTGCCCCCTAGCCTGGCATATGCAGCTGAAAACAACAACAAAAAAGCAATTGAATTCCCCCAGCCTGCACCATGCTGTCGAATCCACCAACCAGGAGTTTGCCTGGTGCCATGGGCAGGCAGGCACTATAATGATCTCTTTGTCATGAGGAAGCATGGCCCAGCACACCACCAGGGTGACCTAAGTGGAACAAGGAGACCTACATGCATGCATGGGGCTATCCACTCTAGGCTCCCAAAAGAAAACAAGACCCACCTGGTACCTTGCAGTACCAGCCAGATGGACGCTATTAGTGTGAGCAGAGATATGGTATGGTGGTTCATGGGAGGGAGGGAGAGAATGGTTCAGGTCCTTTGGAAAGAAGCATATCTGAAGAGATGAGAGAGGAAGGGAGTGGGTTGAGATGGTGAGGGAGCTGAACCCTTGATCAGCAGCAACATACAGGGAAGCTTGCTCTGCACTTTGGGCAGCACAGCAGGGAGCACCCTGTTGATAAGAGCACAGGTGAGCCAACCCTTAGAGTGTGACCTTGGAGTCCTAGCTCCTCATCTCCCACATGTCGGCATGGGCTAGGGAGAGATGCCCTCCCTTCACCCTCGTTCCTCAACATCTCAGGCAGGTGGGACAGTTGACCCTATGTAACAAGAGTGGGAGAGCTGACCCTGCTTTCCATAGCTCGCAGCACTTGGGAGAGCAGGCCCTGCTCTTTGCCAGGGCAGCACAGTAGAGCCAACTTGGTTAGCAGGGGTGTTGGTGAGCCAGCTCCAAAGATGTGAGAATGGGAGAGCTCTCCCCATTTTTCATCTGTCTTGTGGTGACAGGGGCTGAGGAACGATATCTTACCTGCTCCCCTCCCCACTGCCCATCAATGCATGTGGCAGGTGGGAGAACTGGCCCTATGGTCATAGGAGTGGGAGACCCATCCTCAACCCCCACCAGCTGCAACACTCAGGAGAGCAGGCCCTGCACCTCGCCAGGGCAGCACAATAGAGCCAACCATGTTAATGTTATTTGTGGGTGAGCCAGCCCCAAATTGTGAACATGGGAAAGCTGTCCCAATTACTCATCTGTCTTGTGGTGGCATAGGCAGGAAAGAGTTGAGTTGCCTCCCTCCCATCAATGCCTGGGGCAGGTGGGAGAGCTAGCCCTGGGGTCATAGGAGTGAGAGAGCTAACCCTGTCAGTGCAGGTGTGGGTGAGCTAGCCCTGAAGTTGTAAGCATGGGAGAGCTGTCCACATTTCACATCTGGTAGACCAACCCTACAGGTGCACAGGCCTAGACCCAAGGATATGACTTGGCCCAACCCATCGCCCACCCCCATCTATGATCTGCTGGTACATGTGAAGGTGACCTGACCTACAGACCCAAAGCTGCAGGATCTCCACAACACAAGGCACCAACAGGATATCCAGGAGGAGCCCTAGTAAGGGCCCATCATCGATAGGATAGTAGAAACCAGAGGCCCTGAACCAGACCAATGACTTTGCAATGAACATTTGCAAGTAAAGATACATGGACAAAGGGGTTCATGGCATGACTATGTCACACTGCAGCTTCCATGATGAGATTTTAGTTTTTCCATTTTTTATTTTCATTTTTTCTTCTTTTTTCTCTTAAATTTTGTTTTATTTGGGGTGTGTGCAGGAACGGAGGGGGGATGCAAAGGGACAGGGAAATGAACAGGATCAAGATACATGATGTAAACCACACACAGAATAAATAAATTAAAAATGTACACACCTTACATTTCTAATCTGGTGTTTATGCTTTGAAGCAGCAGTTCTCAAAGTGTGTTTCAGGGGAACCCTGGACATTGCTGAAATCCTCTTAGGAGATCTTTAAGAACAAAATAATTTTCTAAGAATAGAAGTAGGCTATATGCTTTTAAAATTCTCATTCCCTCACAAGTGTACAGCTGAGTAATCTAGAGACCAGCATGGTACTTAATGACATCAACATTCTTACAGATCTATGCCTGCATGTTACTGCAATACACAGAAGTTTCTAAAATGAGCTCTCTGGAGTCTTCAGTGAAAGCAGGTTTTCTTGCAGGCAAGGGAACATGCACAAAATGCTAACTGCAGCCTTTTGTGAAATGATGGAAAACTGAAAACCAAATTGACCATTATTAAAGTAAATAAGTGAACTAAAACTTTTGTTTTTCATACAGGGTCTCTCTATGTAGCCCTGGCTGACCTGGAACTCAGGCGGCCTCAGACTCACAGAGATCCATCTGTCTCTGCCTCCTGAGTGTTTGGGATTGAAGGTGTGCACCACCATTCCCAGATATATGGAAACTTTTAAATAGTAAAAACAAAGAAGTATGAAGGTTAAGTAAATGGTCACTGTACTACCCTAAAGAAAAATCTTAAACTGACATGCTAAGGCAACATAGTGGTGCATGTCTGCAACCCCAGCACTGGGGAAACTAATGCAGGAGGATTATGAGTGCAGGACAGCCTGGGCTACATAGTACCACTGTCTTAAAACAATAACAACAAAACCAACAAAACAAAACCAAAAGTACAAAACACAATTATGCTAGGTGGAAAACAAAAGCTACCTCCAAAACAAACCAAAAGTCAGACAAAACACCAAAAATCAAATCAAGAGCTGAAAATTATGCACAGGAGAATGTAAGGAACAAATATTTTAAGCCATGACTAAAACAAAACAAAGCAAATCTCCCTCAACCCCCCAAAATTGGTAAATCAGGTTGTCAGCCTCAACTAGCAGTTACTAGTGAGCAACCTTGGCAGGATGGGAGTTTGTGAAGAAAAGTCCTGAGCCAGCTCTATATACCTTGTTAGTAAACACTTGCACACTGGCTGTAAGACTGAGGGTAAGCCTATGTTCTCCTTGGTGCTGTACTAGCTAGTTACCCATCTGATTATGTGAATGACGGGCAAGGGCTTTCTTACAGCATGGGAAGGGCTATTTTAGTCATTCCAAGGACTAGTCTGCATTTGTTATAAGAAAAACAAGTTTGTCGGGCGGTGGTGGCGCACACCTTTAATCCCAGCACTCGGGAGGCAGAGCCAGGTGGATCTTTGTGAGTTCAAGTCCAGCCTGGTCTACAGAGCGATATTCAGGACAGGCACCAAAACTACACAGAGAAACCCTGTCTCAAAAAAACAAAACAAAACAAAACAAAAACAAAAACCAAAAACAAAACAAAAACAAAACAAAAACCAAAACAAAACAAAAAACAAGTTTTAATATTTTTGTACAAGACCTTGTAACTACATTTGTCCTAGGAAGTTTATTTTACCCATGAAACTTAGTGTCAGTTAACCACTTTAGTATCAATGATCCAGCTCCAATGAACTCCCCCTATAAAAGTTGTCAGTCCTCTACAGATTAACATCTGTCCTTACTGATATGTAAAATTAAATTAAATTATAAAATTTAAAAAAATAAATAAAAAAAGAAAGAGATGGAATCCAATTCAACTTGATATTAAAAGCTATATTATTGTGCTCTTAAAGAAAAGGTTACTGTGGTCGTTTGAATGAGAATGGCCCCTAGAGGCTCACATATTAGAATATGTTGTACCCAGTTAGTGGAAATGTTTGGGAAGAACTATGGCCTAGCTGTAGGAAATGCATCACTGGGCTTTGAGGTTTACAAGTCCACACCATACTCAGATCCCCCTTCCCCCAGCTCTGCCTCATGCCTATGGATCAGGAGAGCAGTTCTCAGGTACTGCTCCAGCCCTATGCCTGCCTGCCTGCTGCCTTACTCCCTCTCCACCCCACGATGATCACCAACTCTAACTCTCTAGAATTGCGAGTCCCTAAATTAAATGCTTTCTTTTGTAAGTTGCCTTGGTCATGGTGTCTCTTCACAGCAACAGAGAAGTAACCGAGACAGTTAGTAAACAAAAGAATGGATTTTCCTGGGTGTTATGATGCATGTCTGTAATTCCAGGACCCAGGAGGTGCAGGCAGGAGGATCGGCAGTTCAGAACAATCCTAGTGAGTTTGAGGCCAGACTTGGCTATACAACATCCCTGACTTTTTTTTTTTTTTTTTAAAGATTTATTTATTTATTATGTATACAGAAGAGGGCGCCAGAAATCATTACAGATGGTTGTGAGCCACCATGTGGTTGCTGGGAATTGAACTCAGGACCTTTGGAAGAGCAGTCGGTGTTCTTAACCTCTGAGCCATCTCTCCAGCCCATCCCTGTCTATTTTAAAAAGATTTACTTACTTAGTATACAGAAGAGGGTGCCAGATCTCATTACAGATGGCTGTGAGCCACCATGTGGGTCCTGGGAATTGAACTCAGGACCCCTGGAAGAGTAGTCGGTGTTCTTAACCTCTGAGACATCTCTCCAACCCCAACATCCCTGTCTTAAACAAATGAACAATCCTCCCCATTCCCCATAATGCGACAGGCTTTATTACGGCATTTTTATTCCTATATGTCATTATGTATACTTTGTTCTTACTCATCCCTCCCCTTTCTTACCTCCCTTGTCCCTTCTTCTTCCTAGACAGCCTTCCCTCTGCTTTCATGCCACATGCACCCTGTCTTCCTTGAGGTCTGTGCCTTCCTTCCTATGGACCCCTTTTTACTATAGTAGTAGAACTATATTTTCAAATAAAACAGAGATCTAGAAAAGCTAAGGTTCTGGCAAACTTTTGGCATCCCTCCCCAACAAGCCTTTTCTTCTTAGCTTAGGTAGGATCCTTTCCTGAACCCCTCTGACAGTCACTACCTACTCTAGAGCATCACAATTTCTCTATCTTACTGGTCTGAGTGTTAACATTTCTTTTGTGTTCAGCTTCTTGTGGGTAGAACCTGGTCTTGCTCATTTTCACATCCCCATTCAGAAATAATGAACAAATCCATGTTTGTTACTCATTAAAAGAATACTACAAAGATACAGTTAGAAGCTACCATCCGATCAAAGGTACACTGTACTTCTTTTAGCATTCAGGCAAGGTCAAGTCCATACTTGTGAGCACGTATTCTGTGAACGCAGCAGAGTAGACAGGCCACAGGGTTGGCTGCACACTAATGCACCTCCTCTGCTCGGTCAGCAGCCACATCTTTCCTATCCCACCCATGACTCAGATCTCTTCTCTCGGAGAGCACATCAGAATACAGTACTCACTGACCATCATTACTGTTCATGTCAAGAGCTGACTCAGGCTCCCAACATCAGCACTTTTCTCCACTTGTATTAAAAACATACCTCAATCCACATGTTTTACAGTGAATGATTCAGACATTGCTGGATGTCTACTAATGTTTAACAAAGGAACTCTGCCAGCTTTATTGGCATCACCTCTGTGGCTGGTTTTACAAACGGTCCTCCAAGTGTGTGAGTCACACCTATTTTTCCTCCCAGTGGGGAATCCTGAAAGATGCCACTATTGGGCAAGTGCAGTGTGTGCATGAGAGGCAGGTT
Source organism: Onychomys torridus (assembly GCF_903995425.1). Taxonomy (NCBI): domain Eukaryota; kingdom Metazoa; phylum Chordata; class Mammalia; order Rodentia; family Cricetidae; genus Onychomys; species Onychomys torridus. The sequence goes on from NC_050450.1 coordinate 68,973,605, forward strand.
ACCAGGTTCAAGTTCCAGTGCCAGCATTCGTCATCTGAGTGACTCCATCTAGTTACTTAACTACTCCTTGGCTTTAGTTCCCTTAGTTACCAAATGAACTTGGTTAAAAGACTCTCAAAAGATGTAGGTAGTATAGAAAGTAACCAGAAGAGTATCCATTTTAGGAAGCTTTTTGGTTTGTTTCTTTCAGGGTAAAAGCAATTTTTTTTGAGAAATAATGATTTTTTTCTTTTAGTCTGAGAATAACGAAGCATGTGGTTGGTTTCACACAGGAGGGAGAGGGCTTCGTTTAGAAGCCTGTGAAGTCCACATGGATTCCTTCTTCACTTGACAAAGCTTCCCAGTAAACAATACCTGTGAGGAGGGGCAAGTGGACTGCAGACCCAAAAAATCCTGGTTAGAAAAGGATTCTGTTCAGTCTGTCTTGTGGTTAGTTTACTCAGTTCTGTATACAAACTTTGGAGGCCACTTACAATTAACAGTGATGTCATTCTCAGTTTCTGAATTCACAATTTTCACTATGAGCTTATATGTTAATGAGCCACCTTAATTCTTCACAAGATTGTTCTTGTGATAGGGGCTTTATTATAACCTAACAAGAAGAATGCAAAACACAACAAAAATGTAATGAATAAATGCAAGAACATACAGATAAAGTTAAATTGTTAACCAGGACAAACCAACAAGGGCAGTCCCTGTGATACAAGGGCCACCTTTGAAACATGTGATTTTAAAAAATGAAAAGCTATTCTGTAAAAACACTTACAATTAATACATTACGTCAAGTTTTTAAAATATACTTGAACAAAATTCTAAGCTGACAGCAGGACATGTGACAGTCTGCCAGGAATTCTGGTCTACGGTATGTAGACTGTGCTTTGATGTACAGTAGTATGCTCTGCTCTCAGCAAGCTTAGGCTGTTCCTGACCATCTGTAAAGCCACCTGGAGATGGAGAGCAGACCAAGTATCAGAGGATGACAACAATTATTAATTTTCTTTTCTTTTCTTTCTTTCTTTTTTTTTTTTTGAGACAAGGTTTGCACCTTTCCTGGAACTCACTCTGTAGCCCAGGTGAGCCTCGAACTGCCTCTGCCTCCTGAGTGCTGGGATTAAAGGCGTGCACCACTACTGCCTGGCAACAATTATTAATTTAATATGATATGATAAATTCCATTAAATCCTTAATGTTATCTTGAGCAATAGAAGTAAAAAAAAATCACAAAAGTAGAAAGTAAAATAACATATACCTTAAACATGGATTGCCTGGAATTGATTTTAAAAATAAAAATGATTACATTTTATTTATTTATTTTGTTGTATTTGCATGCATATGTGTGTGAATGCACATTCCACGGCACGTGAGTGGAGGTCAGGGGATAACCCATGGGAGTTGTATCTCTTCTATCATGTGGACCCCTGGTTTGAGATCAGGTGGTCAAGCTCACTATCATGAGCTATTTCACTGGCCCCAAATTTTTTTGTGTATATGTTGGAGGTTGAATCTACAGCCTTGTGCAGACTAGGTAAGCACTAAGCTATATCCCTAGCTCTTGATCTTTTTCTGACACAGGTCTCCTTATATAGTTCAGGTTTGCCTGAAACTTATTATGTAGTCCAGGCTTGCCTCAAACTTGTGATCATCCTGCCTCTGTCTTCCAAGTGCTGATATTACAGCTCCCATGCTGAAATAATTATCTTTAAAAAAATAAAACAAAACAAATAAACTACTGGGGATAAAAGGAATCCAACACACACACACACACACATTTAAATGTGAGAGCAGCTAGTCATATATACAGGAAAAGCAAATTCCAGAACAAATTCCACAGTCCATCACTAACACGTGAAAGAAATTGGGGGAAAATAATCTCACTTCCGCTCTTTATATTAAAAAGGATTTGACAAGAAAGAATATACAATTAGTAAATTAAAAGTAAGAAAATGACAGAATAAGTAAAATGGAGACACATTTTATTATGGGGACGTAATAAAATGCACCACTAAAGCTGACAAAGAAAAACATAGTGAGCATGAGAGGGAATAACTGCAGAACCTGCATGACTTTCTAGGGAAAAACTTACCAAAATTGATTTTACAATAGATACAAAATAAAAACAAATCATCATAAAGAACAAGAAAAAGCTAGCTGCCAAGTCCTATAATCCTAATATTCTGTGAAACTGTGTATCAAGTTAGCTTGGCCTACATACTGAACCCCTGTCTTAAGCAAAACACAGACACAAAAACAAACAAAAGAAAACACAAAGCCTCAGGAAATTCGTTATGTTCACACAAATGCCCCTTCCAGATGACTTCCTAACAAAGTGAACCTGAACAGACTGACTTCAATGCCAGTTAGCCTGTTTCCAAAGACCGAGCAAAAACAGTATTAGATCTAAAAGAAGACAACAAAAAATTAACAGCAAAATCATAAGAAATAATTGGGCATGGGTATACACTTTCTCCAGCACTAGGAAGACTGAAGCAGGATGAACATGAATTCAAGCCTGAGTTCCATAGTCAGATCCTGCTTCAAAGACACCAACCCACCAACTAATCAGTCCAAGCATCTCAAAAGCCCATCAGAGATGAGCACTGAGGATCAAGGGAAATGACCTGAAGGTCTCTGACAAGTGTATGAGAATAATTCAGTGTTTCAGAAAATAAAGATCCAAATTCACAATCATTCATAAAAGGAAAACAGAAGTGGACAATGGCAATATTCAAAATGCAATTGGTACAATGAAATTGTTTGAGGATTAAACAGAAATTTGTAGTTTAGTTTAAAAGTTATTTTGCATTCCAGAAAAAATGAATGGAGACCAACACTTAGAATACTTTGGCAATTGTAAGGGAAGAGAAAACTTTTATGTCTGCATATGATGTAATAATTTACTCAGGAAAACTAGTCAACAAATGTGAATTAAGAAATGTTTTGGGTTGGGGATTTAGCTCCATGGTAGAGTGCTTGCCTAGCAAGCGCAAGGCCCTGGGTTAGATCCTCAGCTCCAAAAAAAAAAAAAAATGTATGTTTCACTCTGGATGCAGAAAAACCAGCATAGCTAATATTATTCTCTGCACCAACATTACTATGCAGAAAGTATAATAAATCCATATCAGCAACAAAAATAGTAAAGTATCTATGAATTAATCATTAATCCCAAAATCTCTTTTGGTCTTAAAGCCAACGAAGATGACTTAAACATTTTGTACTCATAATAAGATGATTTAATACTGCACAATTGTTAATCATTTTAAATGATTCTGTAAATTCAATGCAATCCTAATAAAAATTACTGTTGAGTTTACTGACCCCATTACACACATTAAAATTCATATTGAGGAATAAAGATTTATATGTGATCTAATCCATTTTAGTAAAGAAAAGTACAGAATGTGAGTTTATCCTACTGCACACCAAGACAGGGTTTCTTCAACTTTTCTTGCTGTGAACCCAAGAAAATTTTAGGTAACTCTTAGGTATATATGTAAAATAGGTTTACAAATCAAACATTTAATAATAATAAGCCATAAAGAAATTTATTTTCAAACAACTCTTTGGAATATATATAGATGAAAGGAAATTTGTTTACTAATGAAATGGACACAGGAGCCAAAGTTCATTTATCAATTTTTGTTATTGTTGTTTCTGTTTTTTTTTTTTTTTTTTTTTTTGAGACAAGGTTTCTCTATGTAGCTATGGCTGTTCTGGAGCTTAAGAGTTCCCCCCTGCCTCTGCCTCCTGAGTGCTGGGATTAAAGGCCTGTGCCACCACCTATTTTGTTTTTTTTTTTAAAGGAAACTCAAGTCAACCATTCAAACAGCATTTTTGTAAGATCAAACATTCTAACATAATACATTTAAGGATACACTAATTTGATACATGCTGAAGAATGAAAGTATGAAAAATATTGTTATTTGTAATTCAACTGTGTTTCCATACAGCAGCAAACATTCATGTACTTTAATATTGCAATTCATAGCATAGGGCGATTTCAAATCTGAGCTAAGATGTTTCAGGCAGCATCAGCTGGTGATGGCTTGTACAGGGGAAAGTGGGTGTGTCATGTGTTCAGAATCAAGGCTGCAGCCAAGTTCACAATGCAATATGGGTGAGCCCTGCCCCAAACACCTCACATTCATTATATATTTAATTCGGAATTAATTTTTGCTCATGGCATGTTCAGAAACCTTTTACTGTTATCAAAGTTTTTGTGCCCCCTACATTAAGTTACTTAATCATGTATGGGTTGTATCTACAACTTAAGAAGCTGGGTACTAAGACATATATCAGTAAAATCTGTGTGACATTAATGCAACAACAGACAAATAGAAAACCTGGAACAGAACAGAGCGCCAGGGAAAACACTATTCACAACATGAGATAAAAGCAGCTCTAAGAATCAGAGGACAGGAAAGGAGGTGGTGTGAGACTGTAAGAGGCCCCCAGACCTTAGCACAACTGATGCCATATTAGAGGCTCCACTCTGACCTTAAAACCAACACCTGCCAACCAAGGAACAAAGACCTATTCCAATAAGGCCAATCCATTGTTTTGGGAAAAGTTCCTAAATGTACTAACCTTGCCTGTTAGCTTCCATATTGTGTTTCTCACTAATTGAAGTGTGACAACCAGGATGTGGTTCATGAAAGACAAAGGGCGGTAAGGCTCAGGGCTGCATGATTTGGGCAAGTTCTCCATATAGCCACCAGCCAGCAATAAAGACTTTCTTTTCAGCTTTTAGAGTGTCCATGTGGTGGTCTCTGGTGGGCTTACCTCACAACAAGAAGACTGGCTAGCCATATGAAAGAAAACCAAACTGATTCCTATATGAGGCCACTTAATAGATTCCAAAAGAATTAAAGGCCTAAATATAAGAGAGAAATATATCTAATTCTTGAGGGAAAAATATAAGATAATATTTTTTGTGACCTAGAAACAAGGGAATTCTTCTCAAATGAAATTCAAAAGCCCACAGTATAAAGCAAAACTGGAGAATCTGATTGTGTCAAAATTGATTTTCAACAAAGCACATTATAGATACATTTTATTTGAATGTCTATAAAGTATAATATATTTATAATGTCTAAAGTGGATATAAGGTTATGTTAATTATATTCAAGGAATTCATATTTGTTATCAAGAAGACACCAACTTGAAGAAAATGGGCAAAAGACATACAATAGACACTTCATAAAATGTATAATTATACATATATATATATATATACATATATAAAGAGGTTTATTGGAATTACCCCACAATAGGGGGATAATGCTCCAAACAGACACCTCATGCTAGCAAATAAAATCCTCAGTACCAGGAATATGTTAATTATTTTTGAATTCACCATTGGGATCACAAAGACCCCCTCAAGTTTTACAAGCTATTGCTAGTACTCCTAGCTAACCTCCAGAACTTAACCATAAGACCCTATTGCTGAAGACACTATACATACTTGAGTCACAGAACAAGGAGACATCAAGCTGGTATTAACTTGGAAGCTTCATCTCTACAGGCTAGTGTTCACAGTGCTGGAAGGTACTTGTATGATGCCAGAAGAATACGCATCAATCTCACAAGCTTTGAACCCTGCAAGCTATAATTCCCAGCCTGACAAGATAGGCCCACTGGTGAAATAGTTATGAATGTCATGGGAGTAATCAACAACTTTCTGATTGGATCAAAGGCCTTCTCTATGAGATGGAACCCATATCTGGGACTATTAAAGGGACCAAGGACCTGTGGATAGATAGGCCATAGGCCTTAGGGGAAAGCCCAATATTATTTTGCTAACTAGACACACTATTAAATTGATTCCTAAAATGACTTTTTGTTATACCCATAGACAGAGTATCTCTCAACCCTCCCTCATCAGAAAAACTACTTGCAGTAGATGGAAATTAACAGGGACTCTTAACTGGTTAACATACAGAAAACAAAAGACTGTGGAATACATAGCTCTAAATCAGATATTCATATCACACCACTCCCACCAAGGCTTGGGGACTTTTAAAAATTTATTTATTTGTATTGTATGTATATTGATTGGTGTTTTGCCTGCATGTATGGCTGTGTGAGGGTGTCAGATTCCTTGGAATTGGAGTCATAGACAGTTGTGAGCTGCCATGTGGGTGTTGCAAATTGAACACGGATCCTCTGGAAGAGCAGCCAGTGCTCCCAGCCACTGAGCCATCTCTCCAACCCAAGGCTCAGGGATTTTTGAAGAAGAGGTGGCCGAAAGACTGTGAGAGCCAAAGGTTGTTGATGATATCAAGGAAATAGTGCTTTCCAGATCCAACAGGGTAGATGTACATATGACCTTAGAATATGTGTCAACATGGAGAAGACTTCCGCAAGCTCAATCCAAACAAAATTTCAGCAATGAGGAAGGAAGTAGTTACATAATCCCACCATAACTGAGGAGGAGCTATTGGCATTTGATACCTACCAGGAGAAGGAGAGTCAGTTTCCTTCAGTGACCTAACAGGCTAACCACACACCAGTGTAGGCTAAGACTCTCTAGGCAGCACAAACTGGACTCCAGAGGGGAAAAATAATCTCGAAGTTCAAAGGCAAGGGTTGTGAGGGGGCAGAAGGGTGTTAAGGAGAGAAGATGATGATGTGTGTGTCTGTCTGTTTACTGAAAAAACACTGTATGAAATTCTCAAAGAATAAAAATATTACAAAAGATATAAATAAGAAATTTACAGGAAACACCCCCAAACAATCAATCAATCAATCATTGAAATGCTCAAGTTCAACAGTAATCAAGTAAACCGAACATAAAACAACAATGAAATGTCATTATACTGACTAGTCTGATAAAATTTAGGGAGCAATATCATACTTGTGGGGATATGGGCACACAGTCACCCTCACACAGATAACCAACAGGTAGTGGTTGTAAAAGCTGGTAGTTGCTGTGAATAGGAACCTGACAGTACTTGTACCAATTTTATATAGAGATATGCTATGACCCTGAGCATAAGAAGAACGTGATTTAGAACACACACGAACACACACACACGAACACACACACACACACTCTTATTTTTTATTTTTGAGACAAGGACTTTTTCTGTGGCTCAGGCTGATCTAGAACTCACTATGTAGTCTAGGCTGGTCTCAAACTTGTGTTCTTCTTGCCTCAGTTTCCCGAGTGCTAGGATTACAAGTATGAGCCACTACGCCTTGCTCACACATACAACATGTTTTAAATGGAAGTTATGAACAGGCATGGGGATAAAAAGAATGAACACATGCATGCAATGAGAAGGCAGCCTTGAACAGATCCATGACGAGTGCTACAAGCCTGTGAGGTGTGGAGTCAGCATCCCCATCTGAGGTAGCATGAGGTGTGGAGTCAGCATCCCCATCTGAGTTAGTGGTAGTGTCAGGATTTTTTATGGGATGGCTGCACATATAATGGGACAATTTTTGAAATGTAGGATTTTTCATGTGCCCTAGGCATGAAACAGCTTTGGCCACCAAGCCAGGCATCAAGCAAGGATGAACAAAGCACTGCCATTCACTCTGCCCAGACCAAGAATACCACCACCACCAATGGTCTCTGCCCACTGCCAGGGTGTGAAATACAACAATTTTTTTAAAAAGTCCTTTAAGCATTTAAGATGAGAGAAAAAAAATGTTGAATTACGAAAGTAGACCAATTAGATGCCTAGCTTTAAACCCCAGGAGACAGTATCTTTTGAGTTTTAAAGTTGTATGGCCAAATACGTTCTGCATGCGTGAAGGGATAAAATTTGAAAGTGTGCGAAGACCCACAGACTATACCATCCACACACAATTTTTGAATTAAGAAAAACATCTAGCAAAGTTTTGAATATGCAGAGACCTTCTTACATATAAAACCTGAAGTTACCTTTTGTAGGAAGAGGACAATCCTCACGAGCATCTGGGCACGGAGTTCTTCCAAGGTGAACAACGTACGGGGTGTTCGAATGAAAATTTTGGTCTTCCCATAAGCTACGTCATCCTGAAAGCCACACCGTTCTATGAGTTTCTTAACAGCCTCTTTGTCTGAAGGAAGGTCATGGTTAGGCCAAGTGAATTCAGAGATCATCTTGTACCTGGGTGACACAAATCAAAGGAGGAAAAACCTAGATCGTCATCTTAACAGAAAAACTTCTCATCAAAACTTCAGCTGACTGTTAAGAGAAGCGAGTTTCTCCAGCCTGATGAGAAGAAGAAGAGAATCTCTTCACTAAAACACTCCTTCATAATAATAATTCTTACTAAACCGGGAATGAAAGGGACTGCCTTAATCTTTGGAAGGCTACCTACCAAAAATTTAATAGCAATTATCATCTGCAAGTAGGTGACCTTGGAAGGACTCTCTTTACAGACACAAGACAAGGATGCTTCCAGTATGGGGTCTCAGTGCTGCTCTGGAGGTCTAATTAGCCCAGTGAGGAAGAACAAAACTGACAATCTGACAATGGTTATAAATAATATGACTCTTCAAGGAAATCAAATAGCTCTTTGGATAAATTTTTTTTGAGCCTATCCTGGCATTCACTCTGTAGACCAGGTTGGCCTCAAACTCACAGAGATCCACCTGCCTCATGAGTGCTGGGATTAAAGGCATGTGCCACCACCGCCCAGCTGGATAAACTCTTAAAACCAGGAGAAAATTAAGCAGTGTTTGGTCAACTCATGAGAATGAATTGCATTTCTGCATCCAAACAAACTCTTTGCCATGTGAGTCTGTCACAAAGCAACTTCTTACACCACAGCTCATTTCACAAGTGTAAGACACAAGTCACAGGTCACAACCTCAAAGTGACATCCCACCACTTCTACCATAGTCTGCTTTGTTGGAAGCAGTCATGAGCTTCAGCAGACATGTAAGGGAGTCACACAGGGCAGGAGGTAGAGCATCTAAAAATCCTGCCCGCCACAGGGATTTCCCCATACACTAGGCAGCACTAACATGGAGCTAAATTAAGTCATTTTTCTCTGCTACTGAATCTGAATTTTATAGTAATTTGAGATTTTCTTCTCACTCAGGTTACAGAGTTATTTACTGATGCTCCTTCTAGTAATCATATTTTATTTTCAAACATTTTAATTAATATATATTAGGAGTATAAAATAAAGGGTTTCACTGAGAAACTTCATATTGCATGCAGCAAATTTTGATCAGTTCACCTTCCCATTGCCTTCCTTAAGCCTGTTCATCTCCTTCCCCTTCCAGTTTTCCTTCTACTTTCATGTCTCTTCTCATCCCAGGATCCCACAGATGAGAGGAAACAGGAAACACTGTTCTTTATGAGTCTGGGTTATTTAGCTCAACACAATCATCTACAGTTCCATCCAATTTCCCGAAAATGATGTGGTGTTGTTCTTTGTTGCTGACTACTAAACCACTGCCCATCTATACATGTTCTGTATGTCTTCACCTATTGACAGACACGTAGGCTGACACCCTAACCTTTTTTTTCTGTTAATATTGCTGATTCCTCAGAGTATGTACGTTCAAACTGTGTAGCTGAATCATACGGTACCTGTATTTTGTTTCTTGAGAAAACTCCATTTTGACTGCCTAATGTCGGCCCTAATTTATACCCTCCACAATGTGTAGCGCTCCCTCTCTTCCTGCATTCTCACTGTCCGTGGTTTGTTTTCTTGAGGACAGCTATCAGACTGGGATGGGATGGAGTGATTTTATTTTATAATTTTTTGATGGCATTGTTTTAAAATATATTCTGGAAATCGATCTGTCTGATGAATAGTTATCAAATACTTTCTTTCATTCTATAGATTATGTCTTCTCTGTTGTTTCTTTTGCCTCATATAACCTTTTTAATTTTATGCTTTACCATTCATCAATTTTTGCTTTTATTTCCTAAAGCTATTAGACTCATGTTTAGAAAATCTGTGGTTGATATATTATGCACCCCAATAAATTTTTTTTCTTATTAATACAGTATGTATTTGTCTTCTCTCTGTCAAACCCTGAACCAAGCACTTTCCCCAGACTTCCTGGGGAGGTACAGGAAAAGGGGCACACAGGGCAGGCAGGACATGACAGAATTATGGGAGGTGGAAGTGGAAACGGCTGCTTCACGTGGCGAAGAGGAGGAGAAAGGCCACCATCAGGCAGAAGAGCCCCACGGCCTCTGAGAGGGCAAAGCCCAGAATCGCGTAGGAGAAGAGCTGTTGCTTCAGGGAAAGGTTCCTGGCATAACCAATGATGAGGCTCCCCAAAACAGTCCCAATGCCAGCCCCAGAGCCAGCCACCCCAACTGTGGCGGCCCCAGCCCCAATGAACTTGGCGGCTGTGTCGATGTCCCTAGAATAGACGCTGGTTTGGAAGCTGCGGCTAGGGATGACTGAGGTCAGAGGGCGAGGGACTGCCAAGCTACTGGGGCCCTCATCTGTCCATGTCTGTGGTCGGTTAAACTGTAAAGCAGACAGCGGGCAACTCAGCAGCTGAGAGGTGCTTCTGATCAAGGAGCAAGTGGAGATGAACCTGGAGCAGGCATACATTTTCAGGGCACCCCAATAAATTTATCTGGGGGTCAGAGAACAGAACAGCCACTATATTAAACATAGAGGTTAGGCAGTGGCAACACACACCTTTAATCCTAGCATTCCGGAGGCAGAGATCCATCTGGACCTCTGAGTTCAAAGCCACACTGGAAGCAGCCAGGCATAGTGACACACACCTTTAAGCCCAGAACTTAATCCCAGGAAGTGATGGCAGGAAGCAGAAAAATATATAAGGCATGAGGACCAGGAACTAGAGGTTTTTAAGCTTTTAGGCTTTTTAGCAGCAATTCAGCTGAGATCCATTTGGATGAGGACACAGAGGCTTCCAATCTGAGGATTTGTGGAAATAGGATTGGCTGAGAAGTTGGTGAGGTGAGGTTAGCTGTAGCTTGTTCTGCTTCTCTGACCTTTCAGAATTCATCCCAATAGCTGGCATTGAGGTTTTTTGTTTTTGTTTTTTTGTTTTTTTTTTTTTTAATTAATAAGACCATTTTAGAAATTTGTGTTACAGAAGTCATTGCCTATGATAATGTTGTACGTATTTTTCCTTTTTTAATGTGTGTGCACACACCCGTGCGTGTATATGTAGAAGTCAGAGGTTGGAGCTGGGTATCTTCCACTATTGCTTTTTAGATATTTTTATTTTTAAAATCAAGGTCTCTTGAGGACTGGAGAGATGACTTAGTGGTTAAGAGAATTGGCTGCTCTTCTAGAGGGTCCAAGTTCAATTCCCAGCACCCACATGGAGGCTCACAACCACCTGTAACTTCAGTTTTAGGCGTTCAGTGTCCTCATCTGCCCTTCATATGTAGCAGGCATGCAAGTGGTGCACAGATATACCAGTAGACAAAACATCCATATACATAAAGTAAAAAATTATCGAGGGTTGGAGAGATGGCCCAGCAGTTAAAGTATATACTGTTCTTCCAGAGAAGCAGAGTTCAACACCTAGCACCCATATGGTTGCTCACAACTATCTGTAGCTCCAGTTTTAGGGGATCTGATGCCTCTGGCCTCCTCATGCATCTGCACTGAGGTGCATAGATTCATACACAGAAATACACACACACACACACACACACACACACACACACACGATTAAGAATAATAAAAATAAATCTAAAACTTAAAAAAAAAAAAATAAAATGAAGTTTGTAAACCTGATTTTTATCCAGAATGGCTCTCCAGCAAACTCCCAGGACCCTTCCTGTCCAATTCTGTCTGACAGCATTGGAATTACAGATGTGTACTGCCACAGTCAGCTCTACACTGGTGCTGGGGATCAAACTCAGCCTTCACTTTGCCAGTGAGCCATTTCCTTAGCCTTAGATCTTGTAGTATGTTGCTGAATTTCAAAGATTTGGCTCTTTGATGTGAAGGCCTTTGATACACTTTGCATTGATTTGGTATAGGATGGGAGGCAGTTCTGCAAGTGGATATCCACTTTCCCTAGCACCATTTGTTACAGATAATGTTTGCAGCACCTTTGTCTCCTCAGCTGCACAGAATGAGGTAAGATACTGTTTCCCATGGCTGCCAGTTTCAGTAACTTAAAACAAACATAGGAAATGTTTAAAAAATGTACCTGGTACACAGAACAAGTATTTTTTAAAAACCATTGACTATTGTAATAGTTCTCTTGAAAAGTTTAAATATTCTAAAATCTCTTCAACATTTGGCCATTTCTTCAGTTTGTTTGTTCTGTTCTTCTTGTACTGACCTTGGATGGGCCTTGCTGCCCTTACAGCAGCTGGAGATGTGGCTACTTGTATTGGTCATTATGCCAACCTCCTAGCCATGTGGCTACACTGACACACTTTGGAATTCATTCTTCTCATTCACTTTCTCTAGGTTTCCTCATGGAGCTCAGGCTCATCTCTAACTCACTATATAGGCTAGGCATGGACCATCCTGATGACTCAAACTCCCAATGTTGGGAAAACAAATATATATCTGCACACCCAGCCTGGGGTGGTTTTTTAAAAGGCAGCTCAAGCCTCACTAGATTGTCTTTGCTTTTAACTGTGACACTGGGTTACCTCTGCATCTTCATAACATATTTAGAAGTAAGATACATCTTTAAGGTTCACTGAGAATCTCTCTCTCTCTCTCTCTCTCTCTCTCTCTTCTGAATTTCTATCTTGGCTGTGCATTTGCTATTTTAAAATTGTTTAGTTTGCTTTCTGATACTGTGATAAACACTGTGGACAAAAGCAATTTAGCAGAGAAAAGGATTTATTTCAGTTTATACTTCCAGGTCATAGTCCATCATTGAGAGAAGTTAGGGCAAGGACTCAAGGCAGGAACCTGGAAGCAAGAGCCATGAAGGAATAATCTCCATAGACATGGCAACTGGCCCATCTGATTTGACAATTCCTCAATTGAGGTCCTTCTTGCCAGGTTGTATCAAGTTGACAATAAACATCAGCTAGCACATACATATACATGTTTTGCACTATTTGAGGATGTTTGGGGTAGGAATGGGATATTTAATATTGAGCCACTAAGACTACCATATTGGAAGTTTATAGGTTCATGGGGAATGGGGTGGGAGTGTGTATGCGTGCATACATGTGTGTGTGTGTGTGTGTGTGTGTGTGTACAGGTACACATGAACGTGGTGTATAGGTGTGTAAGGACTCGCCATCAAGTGTCTTCTGAAATCTCTCTCCATCTTGTGTTTTTCTTTTCTTTTCTTTTCTTAAAATTTATTTATTTATTATGTATGCAGTGTTCTGCCTGCCTGCATTCCAGTAGGCCAGAAGAAGGCACCAGATTTTATTACAGATGGTTCTGAGCCACCATGTAGGTGTTGGGAATTGAACTCAAGACCTCCAGAAGAGCAGTCAGTGCTCTTAACCACTGAACCTTCTTGCCAGCCCTTCTTTTTTTAAACTTTTAAAAATGATTTATTGGGGTTGGCGATTTAGCTTGGTGGTAGGGCACTTGCCTAGCAAGTGCAAGGCCCTGGGTTTGGTCCTCAGCTCAAAAAAACAACAAAAAAAATGATTTATTTATTTTTATTTTATGTGCATTGGTGTTTTGTCTGCATATATGTCTGTATGAAGGTGTCAGATCCCCTGGATGGGGAGTTACAGGCAGTTGGGAGCTGGGAATTGAAACCATGTTACTGGCTGGTCAGCAAACCCCTAGAATACTCCTATTTCTATCTCCCTAACACTAGGGCTATAGGCATGTACCTATGCCTGGCTTTTTATGTGGGTGCTGGGAATCTGTACTCAGCTCTTCATGCTGCTTTTTTTTTTTTTTTTTTTCCCGAGACAGGGTTTCCCTGTGTAGCTTTGTGCCTTTCCTGGAACTCACTTGGTAGCCCAGGCTGGCCTCGAACTCACAGAGATCCACCTGGCTCTGCCTCCCGAGTGCTGGGATTACAGGCGTGCGCCGCCACCACCGCCCGGCCAGCTCTTCATGCTTGTGTGGTAAGCACTACACTAACTGAGCCGTCTCTCCAGCCACTTCAAGTGTCTGTTATTCAGTTTAACATTCTCCCAGATGCTCAAACCAAAAGTCTACTTGTCATTCTTCATTCTGTTCGATTCCTGACTCACCACAGGCCATTCATGCACAAGCCACTCTTGTCGTCTACCCCGAACATACCCTGAATGTGCCCACTACTCCTCTATCTACAGTAACACACTGCTGAAGACACTATTTGCAAGCTATCTTTTCTAGACTCCTGCAGTAGCAGAATGGGCACATGGTCACCAGGGTGATTCCCTAAAGACATCTATAAGACATACTACTCCATGCTTAAAACTCACTAATTTCAAAACCTCAATGCTTTGGTCTAATTACCAAGTTCAACATGAGTCAAGCCCTGTCCATTCCTCTGCTATCTCACACCATGCCTGGCACTTAGCATCTTTAAACTATACTGAATATGTGATTCTTAAAGTGCCATACTCATTACAGAGTAGAACCTTTCTGCTGCTGTTCCCTCTGTCTGACCTGCTCTCTTCTTTCACCTGTGGGTCCTCCTGGAATTTACCTCTTTAGAGACTCCTCTGACCTGAATTAGAATTTTCTGATTTAAGTTTTTAGATTTATTTTTTATTTGTGTTTATGTGTGTCTGTGTGTAAGCTATATGTGCTCAGGTGCCCAAGGAGGTCTGAAGAGGATGGTGCATCCCCAGAGGTGGAGTTACAGGAGGTTGTATGCTATCATATTTGTGGGAGCCCACGGAGGCTATCTAGTGAGAACTTACTCAGGGTCAGAGAATCTGAGCTTGCTTTATCCAGCAAGACTTTGTAAGGAGATGATTTGGCCATGGGCGTGTTTACCAAGTGTTTGGAAGGGTCTACACTTGGCTGTATGGTGTGCTTTCATCTTGCAAGGGGGAGGTCTTTTGTCTCTCCCCTTGGCATATTATAAGAAGCTCTTTTCAATAAAGAACGAGGCTATTGGGTATTGACCCAGGCCCTCCTGAAGCTATCCTGTGTTTCTGTCTTCTCATCGTCTAGGTCTCTCTTTCTACCTAATATTTCTTAATTCCTCTCTCCTCTACCTAAGAACCTTCAAAAGGTGGGAGCTGGACTCCCACAGATGGTGCCCTGAATGTGGGACTTAGGTATGGAGGATAAAGAGAAGGAATACCACAGAGCAGGGGGCATGCCCGGTAATGAATTAAAGGAGGTGGTGATGTTCTATTCTTCAGGAGTAAAATTGTAAATATAAAGCAGAGTAGTTAAAGTTAGCTGCAGCAAGTATCTATCTCTGTCTGTCTGTCTCTCTCTTTAGTAAGTTAGGTTTAAAGCTGTAAAAAAGGTTGAACTTAGGGTTTAGTAGTCCCCCACTACTCCTCCCACAAGCACAGACGGGACCTGGGATGCAGAAAGCAGCATCCAGGACTGAGCAGACACTTTGAACCTGCCAGTCTGAAATGAAAAGCTGCTTCAGAAACTGCCAGCCCTCACTACCAGCAGCAGCAGCCAGGCATCTGCAGCTGAGGCATCCACTGTCTTAGTCAGCACTCTATTGCTGTGAAGAGACACCATAACCACAGCAGCTCTTATCAATAAAAGAAATCATTTAATTGGGGCTTGCACACAGGTAGACATGGTGCTTGGGAAGTAACTGAGAGTTCTACAACCAGATCCACAGGCAGCAGGAAGAGAGAAAGACACTGGGCCTAGTATAGTCTTTTGAAACCTCAGTGACCACTCCCAATGACATACTTCCTTCAACAAGGCCACACCTATCCCAATAAAGCCGCATCTCCCAATCCTTATAAACAGTACTACTCCCTAAGCATTCAATATATGAGCCTATGGGGGCTGTTCTTATTCAAATCACCACACCCACATAGGTGCTAGAAACAGAACTCAGGTTTTGTGGGAGAACAGCAAGTGCTCTTAACCATTGTGCCACCTTTTCAGCCTTTGGTTTAAGCTTTATGTATTTACTCATTTTTTTGTGTAATCTATAGTCCAGAATGTTGGAAATGCTTAATAAACATTTAAAATAATTAAACTGTTGAAATTGATGACATTTTCCTAACTCCCAGTTGCCAAATGTCACTGTCATTACCAGCCCTAAATCAATAGTAGCTTTATTTCACACTGATGACTGCTATGGCTAGGTGCTGTTCTAAGTGCCTTGTATCCTTCATGCCAGTCATCAAGCACCCTTCAAGGTAGTTACTACTTTATCCTCATTCCACACACAAGGAAACTGAATCCTACAACTAGAAAGTGGTAAATCCAAGATTCAAACTGGTTAGGTTAATTTCAGAGCCTCCACGCTCTTATAATGATGACAATTACTGTATCAGTACTGATAGTAGTACTGAATATCTATTATATGCTGGGGTCTTGGACTTTTACTTAATTCTCACAACAACCATTTAATGAATTTTTTTTTTTTTGAGACAGGGTTTTTCTGTGTAGCTTTGGAGCCTGTTTTGGAACTCACTCTGTAGACCAGGCTGGCCTCGAACTCACATAGATCCGCCTGCCTCTGCCTCCCGAGTGCTGGGATTAAAGGCGTGCACCACCACTGCCTGGTGTTTAGTGAAGTTTTTATATTCATTTTATAGATGCAGAAATAAGATCAAAGAGGTGAAACACCTGGCTTGGGAACAAGTGGGAAGTAAGTATTGTAGCAGAATCCCACATAGGACTCCAAATCCATGTTCTTTCTTGAATTTCCATTAAAATGACTGAACTCTCTTTCAGGGTCTGTAAGCTATAAACTCAGGGACTCTGCAGATTCTGGAGAAGTTTCTCATATGTACAGTTTCCTTGACTTTTCTTTTCACTTAATAGATGCTTGCAGATGGCCTAACATGGCTGCTGTATCATCATATTTCTGAGTGCAATTAGGTTCTGCTGCATACTCTACCCTTACCTGTGGAGAAATTTCTCATAGGTCTGGCGGAACGCAAACCCTGCCCGGCGCACTCTTACATTCTCCAGTAATCCAAGGTATTCCACCTGATGGCGGCAGCGCTCATCATCAAATATCTGTGGGGACTTCTTGTCGTTGGGTTTGATGCAACGTACATAGTATGGTTCCTAAAGAAATAAATAAGCAACGAGAGAATTCACTGTAGACCTAGAGGAGGGATGCCAGCATGTCGTTAGTGTCAACTGTGTCAAATTAAGCTCAGTGCCTCGGATCACCTGGGTATATAATCTGTGAATGAAGCATTCTTCCTTTCTGCCCCAATTCAAAGTAGTTCTCATGTAATCACTGGTTCATATTTTACTGTTGAAGACTCATCAGAAATAGGAGAAAGGGGTTAAAGCTAAGGAGAAAATAATTAAGGTGTGTAAACACTGAGAGTTTTGCACATTTACAAACAGCTGATATATTATATATTTACAAGGAACTCAAAGAGGAAGTAGCAGCGGTGGTAAAGATCAACTGTGGCGGAGACCTTGAAGGATTAAGGCCAGGTGGTCCCAGAGCACAAGTGCTCCCTAGTGTCAGCCATCGCTCTTGTATTATTATCATCACTGCTGTTGTTGCACGAGTTTGTGCTTCTAAAGGAGATTAAACTGTATGAGCAACAGAAATGTTATAAAACCATCTATAGGCATCAGTGAGTCTATGAAAGAACCCCACTAGAAACTTTCCCTCTATGCCAATCACATTTTGTACCAGGCATTAGATTACGACTCTTGTTAAATATAAAGCCATGTTTGGCATAGATCCTGGTACACTGAGGATAATGAATAAATTATCACTAGAGGAATCGAAGAGGTCAAATATATCCCATCTCTTCTCTGAATCCATTATCCATCAGACACACAGATGCACCTTAATTAAGATAGAGTTCCACAAAGTTATATTAGGTAGTTTTGAGCACTGTGGAGGGCTTGAGATGGCAAAGGATAGGCGAATGATTTAAGAAGTAGGAAAGTTTTGAAGAATGTGAATTGATTTGCACTTAAATAAGTTCTCAACATCCAAGAAAGATGTTATAATCATATATTTATCATGCTCCCTACACCATAAAAAATAAAGTTGTTTTCTTCCTTTTTGCAAATTCTGCTGTATTAGCTTCCTGTTGTTGTTGCAGCAGATTATAACAAATTTAGTGGCTTAAACTAATGCAATTTTATTATCTCACAGCTGTGGAGGTCAGAAGTCTGAAATGGGTTTCAGTGGGCTAATGTCAGGGTGCTATGGAGTTATTACTTTCAGGGACCTTGGAGGTAGCTTATTCATCTTTTCTGGTGTGATGGTAAATCTTGATTGTTAACTTGATTAGATTGAGATGTATCTAGGAGACTATGAAGTGCATTTCTTCACTCTCTGTGAGGCTGCTCAGAGGGATGATTAACGAAGGAGGATGGGAGCAGCACAGCCTGAGAGGCTGGCGACTTGACTGGAATGAAGGGAAAACAGACTACCCACAGCACTCTGCTTCCTGGCTGCCACAGTGCTCTGCTCTACCATGCTCTTCCTGGCAGAATGGACTGAAAACCAAGAGACAAAACAAAGCTTGCCTCTTTTCAACTTGTTCTGCCAGGTACTCTGTTGGCACAATGAGGCATAATGAGGCCTGACTAACACATCCAGCTCTTAGAGGCCTCCTCTCCATCTCTTACACAGCAATGGCTAGCTAGCTGAGTCTTCTTCTGTCAATTCTCTGCTTCTGACTCTTTTGCCTCCCTTTTCCCTAGCAGAGAGCTCAGTAATTATATACTGAACTCACCTGGATAACCTTGGATAATCCCTAACTTTTAGGACTGCTAATAAGACCTTTTCTGTGTAACACAGTCACACGGGTTCCTAAATTAGGCCATGAAAATCCTGGGGGGCATCTATGGAATAACAAAAATAAACTAAATCTGGTATAATAAAAGGCATGGAGAATAAATTATGCAGCCAATGATTTAATCAGCAAAACCCCCATTAAAAACTCACAACACTTGGGCTTTGAGGATGTATTGATGCACTGGGTGAATGGTACAGCCTTACTCCTTGAGGACAGAAAGCCACTGTGCTTGGACCTTACTTCCAGCCTTTGCCAGACTATTTATCTTTTCATCTGGCTGTTTGTATCCTTCATAATAAAAGTGTTATCATGCAATAGCATTTCTAAGTTCAGTGAATCATTCTAACAAATTATTAAATGTAAACAAGGGCCAAAGGAACTCCAAAAAACTGTATCCAAGTCATACAGAAGATTGTCCCAGAGACCTCACTCGAAGCTAGCATTTCAAATAAAAATCAGTCTTACTAGCAACTTTGCCCCTGAACTTCTTGGACCAGATGACAACTTGGGCTAGTAGTGTCAGAAAGGAATTCAATTACAAGATCCCTAGCAGGTATCAGAGTTGGTGCTACCAGTTAGGGCCATTATGCTGTCTAGCATACTTGTCTTTATTTTAATCTTGTCATCCATGGGAGAGTGAAAACTATGACCATGATATTTGTAGCCTGTACCACTAAGGGGTAGGAGTCTCTGAATCAGGGCTGACTTTGTGACTTGCTTTACCAATACAATGCAGCAGAAGTGACACTAAGTGACATCTGGAGAGGTGTCCATGAGAGACACTACCTCTTTAGCATGTAAACAAGCCAAACACTACATGAATAAAGATATCTAATCAGCTAGCCATGTCATGTAAGCAAGATACCTCAGACTGCCAGCCCTGCCTGGTTTACTGATCTCTGCTTGTTGAGCTCAGCAGAATTGCCAAGCCAACTCACTGAATCATGAGGAATAATAAGCTGTGTTTTCCTTAAGCACTGTATTTCAGAGCAATTTGTTATGCATCAAGAGACAACTGATGGCCAGGTGGTGGTGGTGTAAGCCTTTAAGCCTGGCATTTGGGAGTAAGAGGCAAGTGGATCTCTGTGGGATCAAGGCCATCCTGGTCTACAGAGCTAGTTCTAGGACAGCCAAGGCTACACAGAGAAACCCTGTCTCAAAAAATAAGAGAGAGAGGGAGAGGGAGAGGGAGAGGGAGAGGGGGAGGGGGAGGGAGAGGGAGAGGGAGAGGGAGAGGGGGGAGAGGGAGAGGGGGGGGGAGAGGGAGAGGGGGAGAGAGAGAGAGAGAGAGAGAGAGAGAGAGAGAGAGAGAGAGAGAGAGAGAGAGAGAGAGAGAAAATGAACTGATGACAGGTTTGGTGGCACACATCTTTAATCCCAGCATGAGATCTCTATGAGTTTGAGGACAGACTGGTCTACATAGTGAGCTCCAGGCCAACCAAAGCTAGATAGTGAGACCCTATCTCAAACAAACAAACAAACAACCTGGTAACTGCCTAATTCTGAAATACCAATAGTTACATTTTAAATATTTTTGTATATTTACGCAGATCAATATTATTATAATGTTTAATCATAATTCTGCTTTCAAAAGTAGCCATAGTTGGTAAAATTTGTAGTAGTTTTCAAATGGAGCATTTATACATAGCTTACTCTTGAAAAGGCTCATGATAAACTTTAAACAAATTTGGTGAGATGGGGAAGGAGGAGATGTCACTATTAAGCAAAGATTTTGTGTGAGTCTTTTGGCATAGAAGATCTTACTGCTTGTGAATAAACCAATTCAAGTGGCACCAAGCACAATAAATACAAAGTGCTTTTAGATCTGTCTGCATGTCCTGGTGCTGGTGCAACCCTGCATAGAACTGGCATACCTGCACCTTAGTTTCTCTGCTATTAACTGGTGTGATGATTTCCTCTTTATTGTCAGCTCAACTACATTTAGAATCACCTAGGACACTGACATAGTACACTTCTGGGTGTGCCTGGAGGGACAGTTCTGTGAAGGATTAACCATTATGGAATGTGGGCAGCCACCATATTGGCTGGGAGTCTGGATGGAATAAAAGGGGGAAAAAGAGAAAGACAGCTGAGTATCAGCATTCACCTTTCTTCTCTACTTCTGACTCTCCATAATGTGAACTAGTCTGCAGTACCAAGCCTTCTTCTCCAAGATGGAATAAATCTTCAAAAACAATGAGCCTATCACATAAGTCTTTCCTCCTTACATCTTTCTGTTGGGTATTCTGCAGGCATGCAGTACACGTGCGCGCGCGCACATACACACACACACATTATCTCTGTTGCTCTTGATGTTTGACTTTAGCATTTCACAGAGGACTTCCTCAGTGTGATTCTGATCCTTAGAAACTTGTTACATTTACCTGGCATGTATGTTTTGTTTGTATTAAAGATAGCTTTATTCAGTAATCTGTGCAAGTCCCAGGAGGCCAAGTTTGGCTTCCATATAATTCAACTAGGATTTATTTGAGTTCATTGCTTTTGAAGATTCAGTCCATCTTGGTAGGGAAGGCTTGGTACTGCAGAATAGTTACTCACTCACTCACTCACACACACACACACACACACACACACACACACACACACACACGTATATATACACATATGTTCACATATATTCAGTTACATACAGAGACAATAAAATAAAGAAATAAATAATGAGGAAAGAAAGGGATGTTTCAAACAGACAAATTGAACAAATAACAGAAAGATGTGACAGTTCTAACATGAATGAATAAATTCCCTAAACATTAAAAGCAAAGACTGAATGTACATGAGGTACATGAGGAGAGGTAGAGTCAATATGGTTTTGAACTTACCTTCAAGCCAACAAAGAAATTAGTAAAGATGCTGTTAAGTTGGACAATATGGAAGCCACACTTGGCCTCTTGGGACTTGCACAGATTACTGAATAAAGCTATCTTTAATACAAATAAAACGAACATGTCAGGTAAATGTAACAAGTTTCTAAGGACCTGAATCACACTAAGGAAGTCCTCTGTGAAATGCTGAAGTCAGATGTCAAGAGCAACAGAGATAATTAGGAAACCTTCATACTTGAATATTAAGAAACAACACTTCTGAATGATTGAGGGGTCAAATGATGAGGTGAATTAGAAAATATTTGGAACCGACTGCACATGCAGTGACATGGAAAAAGCGGTCAAGGGACCACCTGAGACTTTACTGACCAGCTATGTGGGATGCACCAGTACTGAGCAGTTGCATACAGGAAGCAGAAATACCATGAGACACTAACAACCAACCAGCAAGTGGGAAAGCCCTCTCAGCCTGCTTAGTGATGTAAGTCATTGAATAAGGAATCTAGTGGAAATACTTTCTCTATATTTAATCAGCATTCCATCTCAGTTTATAAATGCCACCTCCTCTCTCACTTATAAATACCAAGACTGACTCAGCCTAAGCAATCCTAAATTTGATAAATTAGTGTTGTATAAAGGCTAAATTGCCAGAGTTCATAGTGATCTCATTCTCTTAACCTGTCTCCCTAGGTTGTAGGTGAAAAAATATAATTTGTAGAAGTATGCCAAATGGCGTACACATTAGCTAGAAGGTAATGCATTTGATTATGCATCTATTTAATCTGCTTTGCAGACTGATAGTCAAGGCATATTCAAATTCATTTAATAATTTACTGACCATCTATTGGTAGCATTTTACAAAGCTATCAAAAAGTACATAAAGTAGGACCTATTCTCTATTTCAAAGGTAGTCCAGGTGAAGAGAGAAGATTGAAACACTGTGGAGACATGCCCCATGGAGTTCTACTTCTGGGAAAGGGACTAGATGGTCATCAGCTTCCCTGATGAAATTCTAAAGAGAAAAGTTGGGGAAAGGCCTCTTGCACAAGCCTCTCATAAAGTGGTAAGGAGATCCCTGGCCCAGATGGAAGACATCAGCCTAAGAGAGAGGGCAGCTGCAAGGTTGCGTCTGGATCCTGCTGAGGACCTCTCATTGCTGTTAGTGAGCTTAGAACAGTGGCGAACACTTGGCTTCTCTTTTTCCGAGTCTTTATTATGTCTTTGTTCTTGGAAAAGATATTCTCTGGGCACTGAACCTTGGTTAAGTCACTGTCACTCTGCCTGATTACTATTCTTTTGAAGCTAATCTATCTTTTCTCTGGCTGCTTTTTAGAGATTTGTGCTGGGGGATGTCTTTCTGCACGCTGTGAATATATGTTGTTCCCATTGGTTGATAAAGAAGCTGCTTTGACCTATGGCAGGCAAGGCAGCTTAGAGGCAGGCGGGAAATCTAAGGAGAGAGACAGGAAAGAGAAAGGCATAATGGAGATGCCAGACTGCCATCCTAGGAGCAACATGTAATGGGATGCTGGTAAAGCCATGAAACACGTGGTGATACATAGATTAACAGTTATGGGTTGAGTTAAACAATAAGAGCTAGCTAGCAAGAAGCCTGCCATAGGCCATACAGTTTCTAAATAATATTAAACCTCTGAATGATTATTTTATAAGCGCCTGTGGGACCTCAGGGCTAAGCGGGACCAGAGAAACCTTCTGGCTACAGACTTGTCTTTGAACCAGGTAAGGTAGTACTCACATGCAACCCCTGCACTTGGGAGCTGGTGACAGGAAGACCAGGAGTTCCAGATTATTCTACCTCTGGAAGAGCAGCATGAGCTCTTAACCTCTGAGCCATCTTTCCAGCCCTGTGAGACAGTCTTTCACTGAACCTGGATTTTGTTGTTTCAGTAAGAATGGCAGGCCTGAGCCCCTGGGATCTGTCTGTCTCTGCCCTCCAGCACTGGGGATATAGAGATGTACCAGTATACTCAGCTTTTACATGGGTGGTGGGTTCTGAACTCAGATCCTCATGCTTGACTCCAGGGAGCCATTTCCCAAGCTATGTATTCTATTTGTGGTTGTTTTGGTATCAGGAGTTTTCATCTGGGCTTGTTGTTTAATCTCACTCTAGCATATGACATCTTAAAGTCACTTAAAAAAAAACCTTCATTATTTTTATTTTTTAAGATTATTTTATTTTAAGTATTAAGAGAGTTTTGCCTGAATGCATGGATGTGCATCACGTGTGTGCCTGGTGCTCACAGGGGTCAGAAGACAGTGTCAGGTTCTCTGAAACTGGAATTACCTATGGTTGTAAGTCACCATGTGGGTGCTGAGAACTGAACCTGGGTCATCCTGAAGAACAATGCATACTCTAAATCATTGAGCCATCTCTCCAGAGGACCCCCGGCCCCCGCAGCTATTTTCCTTGGATTTGTGTGTGTGTGTGTGTGTGTGTGTGTGTGTGTGTGTGTGTGTGTGTGTGTAAAGTAGTTAAGGTCTGATTTGAGGGTGGCAGCCTCAAGAAAATAATTGTCTTTGCTTCTTTCAGAGGTTTGTGGCAATACAAGACCTGGACTGTCTTTTTTTTTTTTTTTTTTTTTTTTTAAAGATTTATTTATTTATTTATTATGTTACAGCATGTACCACTGCAGGCCAGAAGAGGGCACCAGATCTCATTACAGATGGTTGTGAACCACCATGTGGTTGCTGGGAATTGAACTCAGGACCTCTGGAAGAGCAACCAGTGCTCTTAACCTCTGAGCCATCTCTCCAGCCCTAAGACCTGGACTATCTTAAGCTGCTGGCTTGAAGCTTTTTCAGCCCACTAGGTAATATGAATGTGGGCTGCAAATCTCATTAAAGCTGGCTTATAATTGCATATTCTCAAGAAAGATTCACTGTCTTCCAATACTTGATACCCTTTGGCTAAGTATCAAAGGCCAAGATAGGCAGTTTCCTCATAGATGATAGAGGATTAATTCTAACTCATTCTAGATGTGGCCCTTTGGGGATGTAAATCTTTGAAGGTGTGTAGATGTGTGTGTGTGTGTGTGTGTGTGTGTGTGTGTGATCACTCAACTTTGGGTAAGTTCCAGATTTCAGTTCAAGGACTCAGCCCTGAATGCTGACTAACCATCCTCAGAGTTCAGTATTTTAGCAATCCTCCCAGGTGAAAAGGCAGCTTTAAGGCTGTGCCTCAACTCAGTTGATTTCTATCTTTACACACCCTTGCTTACACATCCCTTAATGTCACTAGTTTCTGGTTCCATTCAGAAAGTTGATTTTTTTTTTTGTTTTTTGTTTTTTTGAGACAGGGTTTCTCTGTGTAGTTTTGGTGCCTGTCTTGGATCTCACTCTGTAGACTAGGCTGGCCTCATACTCACAGAGATCTGCCTGGCTCTGCCTCCCAAGTGCTGGGATTAAAGGCATGTGCCACCGCCACCAGGTGAAAGTTGATTTAAAAAAAATTTACTCAATACTTGTGTTGTTTCTCAAGTAAGCACTGCATTTACTATGCTGCCAAGAAAGGCAACTTTCAGACATATTGTTAGGATCTTTTGTCTGTGTTCCTCTGTGAAAATGAGCTGGGTCTTAGCCTCTCTTCCCACCTCCTAAACAGTTGACAGACGCTGTGGATTACTAGTTTTATAACCGGTATCTGTGAAACCATCAGGCCTGACGACACTCTTGGTGGAGGTGGAGGGCAGAAGACTTCTGATTAGTGATTCGGAATCCTCAAGGTTACTGTTGTATTCTGACTTTCATCTTGAATCAGTTTTAACATGTTCCTAGCAAACTAAATTTTAAAATGTGCTAGCAGCCAATTATTCACAACATATTAACCTCTATTATCAGAGGTTATAACATCATCATTCTGTTTTTTTAATCAATTTTATTAGAGATTTTGTCTATTTACTAGTTTTTTTTTTAAATTTCTCCATTATGGTTAATTTCTGCTATTACATTATTTTCTTCTTTAAGTTTTGAGTTTGTCTTCTGGCTCTTTGAGTTGAACTTATCTACTTTTAGTCAGCTTTGTTGCTTTATGAAGGCATAACAAATGGCGCACTTTAATAACATCCTACAAATGTTGACAAAGTCTTTGTCAAGCAGTCCCAAATATTTCATAATTTCATTGTGATAGCCTCTTAAATGTGTGACTTATTTAGGAAAGCATTTTATTTTTAGAGTTTTTAAGCATATTAAAATAATTGCTCTGAGGAGAGAGATTATGTCTGTATACATATTCTTTCAAAATAGTTGCATCATTAGGACCTAGCGTGTGGTCAGTTCTAGCAAAGGGTCCCATTTATACTTGAAAGGCATAGATATTTCCTAATCCCTGGGTACAGGGTTGTGTTGATGTATCAGAAAAGGTTGGAATTTGCTTTTCATGGTTCCTGGGTTTGAGACAGGGTTTCACTTTGTAGCCAAGTCTGGCCTGGAACTTGCTGTGCAAGTAAGCAAGCAATCCTCCTGAGATTGCAGATATATGTTTATTAGTTTTTAAAGACAATGCTTCTGTCACTAGTTAATTGAGGAAGTAGCCTCCACAAAGCACTCAGCTCTTTCCAGTGCTGTATGCCTTCCTCCTAGGTTCGCCCTCTTCTCACTGGCTGCAGCAGGTTGAGGATGACATCAAGAGAAAAGGAGAGATGAGAGAGCCAGGGCTGCTGATGGCATTGCAGCCGTTAGTCCCTGTTTCTGGAAATGTAATTTCACAAGAGGATGGACTGTGCTTATGTGCTGCCAGTTGGGGAGGCTAAGAAACGGTGATGGGAAGAGAGAGAAAGCTACTGAATAGAACTGTGCTTGTGGCATCTGCCTAATGTAACCACGGTGAAGTAGAGATGCAAATTAATTCTTTCAGAAGGAAAATAGATTTTTTAAAAACATAATAACAGAGAAGAAAACATATAATAAAATTACCAGAAGAGGAGGATATAATGAAAAGAGCTAAAAATAACAAGTCCCAGAATTCTGCTAATTTATCAAACCTGTCAACAGAGCAGTTAGGAGCAGAAATCTGTTCTTTAAGCGAGAGGAAAATAAAACTCATACTTAAAATAAAATGGAAAAATAGCCAGACTCAAGTTATCAGACAACATTAGAATTAAAGAAACAGCAAAAATTAGAAATAATTGTCATTAATCATTTGTGTAGTCCAACCATTTGACGCAATGTGAAGAAAAAATTTATAAGCTAAATTTGTGTTTAAATTCCTTCTGGCCATTTGCTATTCGAACACAACACATGGATGGATGGATGGATGGTGCACGACTATAGTTACATTCAACTGTTTCTGACTCCATTCTTTCCCCTCTCTGGCCATGCCCTGCCTTTCAACACAGGGTTCAGTTTCTTTTTCCAGGCATGGTAGGTACATCACACACATAGTTGAAACCCTAATGGCAGTTTCTCCCTTGACCTTAACTGTGGAATAAAAAGTTCAAATTTAAGAAAGGAATATATCTGGGATATAAACAAATATTTTACTCAGTTTTTTTTTAAAGTAGGAATAAAAATTTTATTTTTCACTTTGAATTAATATATACTGTTCAACTTAATTAAGGACAATTACCTAAAAAATAAATCACACCTTCATTCTCCACATTGTCTGTCAAGAGGGAATCTATGAATTATAAAAGACATCTAGAAAATAAAATAATTACCTTTGAAGCAAGGTTGTCTACTAAAGCAATCATAGAATTTTTAAACAAGGTGGCAGCAGTCAGAGGTCGCTTGGTTACCTCAGTAATGCTCAGTTTGCCTTCAGGCCACATCGTCTTCAGCACAGGATTTGAACTGAGAAACAGAAAAATGATTCAAATGTTGAATTAAATAAGGTGGATAAAAAAGGTCAATTAGTCCTGTCACGCTGTGTCCTGGGAATCACAGTGCACTACAGATGGGATTCACAGAGCCTAACTGGAAACAGTGTTGCATCCAGAAAATTATGATTATATAATGGCCAATAATAGTGCACCATAGAAAATTTCCAAACTGTAGCACTTTAAAAAATTCTTTAAACTTCTTTAAAGTGACATCTATTAAATTATTATGTAGATCTCTTGCATAGTTAATGTGGTTCTTACAACACACACATCTTATCTTATATAAATACATACATACACATCTGTAAAGTGCAGATTTTATAAAGGCTACAAAGCGGAGACAAACCGCTAGCAGGAAAATGGTTCTCAGTGTCATGGCAGATAATAGGAGAGTGGAAACTTCTTCTAAGAGGTAACAAATACACAGCTAAGGACATAAACAGAACTGTTCTGTTAGTCTCCTAGCAAAGCTGTCTACTGGAGCTGGATTTCTGAACACACAGGGAGTTCTAGTGGTTCCAGCACTATATGGACATCACACTAAGGCTACCATGATCCAGTTCTAAAAATGCACTTTAGGCCAATTCCATGTTGAAGCCGCAGACTTGTTATTTGTCTCTGTGGAGATGTTTTCTCATAAAAGTTGTATTGTGCCTCGGCTGTGATTCTCCTCCTGTTTCATTTTGGGTGTTTGGGTGTTTAAAGTAGCTGGAACTGGAAATGCTGCTTCATTGGAGGAACTTGTCTCGTCAGAATTGTTTTCTTACAAATTTGGAGTTAGAAAATGACAATAGGGCTGGAGAGATGGCTCAGAGGTTAAGAGCACTGGCTGCTCTTCCAGAGGTCCTGAGTTCAATTCCCAGCAACCACATGGTGGCTCACAACCATCTGTAATGAGATCTGGTGCCCTCTTCTGGCCTGCAGGCATACATGCAAGCAGAACATTGTATACATAATAAATAAATAAATCTTTAAAAAAGAAGAAAATGTCAATAATTAACACAGGAATTCATTGCTAATTGTGCTTATACCTCCTTCATTATGCCCATTTTCCTTTCCCTTGTGGATAACTGAGTTGGTTCCCTAAAGCACACAATGAATTTCTGTTTCACACTTGCTCAAAATAATCACTGTGAAAATGGAGGAATGGATGATACCAGGGGGCAGAAGCGGTGATATGGGTCTGCAAACCCAGACAGGGCCACACTTCTGTGTAGGACCAGTTACCACCAAAAGAGCCAAGAAAACAACACGAGGCTTTTGGTTCATTGGATAGTTTGACCACTGTACAGTTCTATTACATCATTTTCATTCATACCCTTATAAAAACGACCACATTAAAAGCACACTGTTTTTCCTTCCTTTTAGCAGAGAAGTAGTTCAAGTGATAGCCTTTCACTTTTGGTGCACAGGGCTCCTATAATGCCTTTCAAATACCTACTGAACAGAACTTTCAAAGATAAAAAACTGTGCTGTATGTACTTTGAGAATTCTTACATGTGCCAGAAGAATGAGCACCACTGTTGTTTATATCTGTGCAGTTTCTAACCCAAATTCTTCCTCTATTGACTGTAACTATCAGCTGTAACTAGAAAGTATTCTCATATTATGTTGTAAGTGGAGGGAAGGAGGAAAATTGGATTCTTTTTAAATCATATTTGAATTGATATAAAAAGAGTCCAAACAGAGTCATTTTAAGAGAGACTTTTCAGGCCAGAAAGTCATAAATACAAAATTACCAAAACTGTTTTTTAGATATCTTAATACTTGGATATTTTTCTTTTATCTTGCAGATTTACTTTTATCTATGTGATTATGTGTATGTCTATATGAGTGTGTATGTTACATGTGTGCAGATGCCAGGAGAGGTCAGAAGAGGGTGCCAGATCCTCTGGAACTGGAGTTACAAGCAATTGTGTGTTACCTGATATGGCTGCTTGGAATTGAACTTGGGTCCTCTGGAAGAGCAGCTAGCTCTCCAGGCCCTAGAGTCTAATTTTTTAAAAAAGAGAAACAAAACCAGAAACCCAGAATCTATAAAAGGTAAGGCAGATCTTGGCTGAGCAACAAGAGAATAAATAAAAGTTCATGCACTTGGCAGGCTACCCACCTGCCCCATTCTCCCATTTACAGACACATGTGCACATAAGAAAAAAACATATACATTGTTCCTGTGTGCATGTAAAACTGTTGGGCTCTAAAGAACTAGAGATCCAAGGGCCACATTAACCTATACAAAAAAAAAAAAAAAAAAAAAAAAAAAAGGATGCACTCAGATGAGCTTAGTCAGCCACAGAAACACCAAAAAGTGTTCATTAGTAAAGGTGTCTCATCTAAATGCCATCTCATGGCAAGTCTTTCCCATTACAAAGATATATGCAATAAGCAACAGTGAGCAGTCACTTAATCTTTTTACTGCTTTGGAAGATGATAAAACGGATTCACCTTGCTCCAGCCCAGTACTATTAACTGTTAGTTTTATCTAAATTCCTTTGTTCTAACTCTGCTTACCAAGCACCAAGCAGACTGGCTACTATGGGTAATATTTTTCATTGTCAATTAGCAAGCACGTTTCCACTGCTGTTTGGCTTCCCATGCAGGTTTTTCCAATAGTGAAAACAGCCTGTCATACTAAAGCAAGTAGTGCACTTTATGTGACTATTCCATAT
Source organism: Onychomys torridus (assembly GCF_903995425.1). Classification (NCBI taxonomy): domain Eukaryota; kingdom Metazoa; phylum Chordata; class Mammalia; order Rodentia; family Cricetidae; genus Onychomys; species Onychomys torridus. The sequence goes on from NC_050450.1 coordinate 69,003,721, forward strand.
TTCAGGAACTACATCCATGTGTTTCTACATGGTCCTGTGCTCCTCGGCTACATTAGTCTACTTCTGAGAGGTGGTGCTCTGTCAACTGATTCTCTGGGCCATGATAAATGCACAAAGGTAACAAATACCACTTTGTGCTCGTTTTTGGACACAAGCCTGACAACACACTGTGACATCGCCACTGGTCAAGTGTGGTTACTTTTCCCAATTTAACGTTTCTTACAAAGAGAAATGCTACACTCTGCCATTTGTTCTTCAAATGGGTGCATATTACCTGATAAACTGAACACTGAATCTCTTTTCTGAAAGCCACTTTCTCCCATGCCCAGCTCTTGCATGGACTTCTTGCCTATTTCAATGTCTCTATTACTTTCTACTGTTGCCAGCTCCATCCTCATTCTTGGTGGCTTCAGCCTCCACAGACAAGCCATTTTAGAGCAAAAGAGCTTGAGAGAATTATTTAAACATCTTGTGTCCATCTTTTCTTTTTCTATTTTCCCTCAATCCCATGTCAATCAGACATTTGTCTTGACCACTGCCCAGAAATTAATATTTTCAAGAGGCCTATGAATTATCCCATGAGCAATCTTGGCACTGTTCCTTTTTTTTTTTATTTGATATAGTTTGTCACTGTTTTATTCCATTTTTAAAAAGATTTATTTCATATGTATGTGCCTGATCGCATGTACATCTAACGCATTCAGTGCTGAGTAGGATCAGAGAGGGCATTGGATCCCTTGGAATTGGAGTTATCAGCAGTTGTGTGCTGTCTGGTGTGGGCATCCTCTGTAAGAGCAGCAAGTGAAATTAATTGCTGAGCTATCTCTTAAGCCCCACTTTTTTTTTTAAAACCTTAAAGTACCCACCTCCCGCTGGGCCTCTGTGACCCTGGATTTCTTGCTCTCCCTCTATCTCATAGGGTGCCCTCAGTGTTTCTGTGCTAGGTTCTGCCTTGACTAAATGCTGGGCCATTTAGGGATCAATTATCCTGTTCTTTCCATTACTGTTATTTTTAAAATCTACTCGCTCCTTGGATAACTCTTCCAGTCACATGCTCTAATACACAGTCAGCATACTGACCTCATGAATGGCTCCCTCCAGTCCCATCTTTCTGGAGATGCAGATGCATTTGTGCAGTAGCCTTTTTGGCATTTTCACTTGGGGGCAGCATGTACTTCAGCCTACTACATTCAAAACATTCCTTGTCTTCGCACATAAGGCTCCAGCATCGTATCTGGGCTCTAGCTGTCCATCAACTCATTCCTTATTCTCCTTTCTCAATATTACTTGGGGTGATCATGTCCACCCCCGTCACTGCTAAGCCAGCCTCAACTGGTCTCCCTAGTTCCACTCTTGTTCGTGACTATGCTTTTTACACAGTGGCACTAGTGATGTCTCTAGTACAAAGCACACCAGAGCTGAGGCTCCCCTCGTCATACTTTGGTCCTTATGTTGGCTCACAGACTATGGTCCTGGTCCTGCCCCTCTCTACACTCACTCCTTCCCTTCTCCCAGCCCTCTCTCCGCTTTTAGCGTACAGCACGTTGTTCTTGCTGCCCTCCTGCTGTCAATCCTCTCCAGCTGACTCCTCCCTTGAGGCCTTGGACCAGCTGTTCTCCCTGCCTCCAGATAGCAGATAGTGTGCTTGCCTCTCTCACTTCAGATAGGCAGCTGCTGGACGCTGTCTCTAGCTGGCTGTCCTATTTTCAATGCCTCCCTCTCGCTTCTACTCTTCACCTATTTCTTCTGAAAGTTACTTGCTTGTTTGTTTATTATTAGAAAAGGAGCAGTTTCTAAACTGTTTTCCCAGCTGTATCTCAGAGCACAGAAGGATATGTGACTCAAGAGCACATACTTTGTAATCTACTGAGTGAACAAGTTCTCTAATCTACAGAATGATGGCCAAGAAGCTTCTTCCATCTTCCTGAACCTTCTCTCCATACTGGGTTTAAAGTTCTATCCCTTGCCTGTCTTTGTTCTGTATAGCCTTTTGTCTTTAGGTGGTTTGTGAGGACATTCTTCAGCTCAGTGAGGACCAGGGCTCATTGAGGCCAGGTGCTAGTCTGACAAAAGAGTGGCTTACACCTGGGGACAAAGGCCCTGCAGTGGGAATCTGTGTAGGTAACAGTTTTAGGTGGCCCAGAGGCTGCTTGATACTTGTCACCTCTGGCCTGCTTGGGGACCACTAACTACATTGGTACAGGGTGCCAGAAGGTTGGTGGCAGTGAACAGAGAAACAGAGACAACCCAAGGAGAATTAAGACAAACCTTACTGGTCGTAAATAACCCCTGCCCCAAGTCTACAGAGTTTGTAATCCTGAAGTCATACACATGTCATTCATTAAGCATAACAAAGCAGAAAAGTCTGCTAAAAACTCTTAAAATTGTCACTTAAAAGTAATCACGTGCATACACATACAGTATGCAATGGTAAAGGTAATAAACAATCATACCTGTTATACATGAGGCGTTTGAAATCTTGAAATAAAGTATCTTTATTTTTGTCAATAAAACCAATGGCAGAATAGCTGGAGAGAAAACAGAATGCATGTATCATTGCACGTAAGTCACGCTTGAGCTTTTCACAGAAGTTCACAGGCCTTTCAGCGATCAGTTTTGCAATCAAACTTCTAAAAGCCGGCCCACTTAGCTCTGAGGTAAAGGCCACAGACTTTGCACACTAAATAAAAGGTACTCTGCTTCTCTCCTTCAGAGGGAGTGAACACCGGTCCCATCATTCTGAGTAAGAACATTTTGTACTGGCTATTGCTTACCTCAAGAAGATGGACTTCAAAATAGATAGTTGTATGTATCATCCAGCATGCCTAAGATAAAAGCACAACAGCACCATACAGGAACTAATTGTCTCATCCGTGGGGAGGTCAAGAGACTTGCCTAAGTACCACTCAGTGTGTGGGGTACAAGAGTCCAAGGAGAACTGCAAAGGATGGTAAGAAGTGGATAAGCAGAGGAGAAAAGGACTGGCAGACTGTGTGGGGCAACAGGCAGAATGAAGGGCCGGAAGCAGGCACATGCAGGAGCATCACAGTCTGCAGGAAGGCAGAAAGCAAGGCTTGGAAACTCCAGCTAAGATGGCAGGCAGCTGGTTAGAAGAGCACAAGGCAGCAGAACTGTACTGCTGCAGTGATTGGAGAGGCCTCTCCAGGGAGCCACACTGCGGGTTCTGGGCGACCCAATGGAGGCTAGGTGACTGTGCAAACAGAAACTACATGCAACCCCTCCTTAGCAGGTCTACTCTCTTGTCTGTCTCCACTTTCTTGTTCAGAATCACATCAACACTTCCCAGGCTTCTAACCCTAACCATTTACTTTACATACTTAATTTTGCAAAACAAAAAGAAATATTCCAGATGTGCTGTCCACAGGGATTTTAAGGTCACCACATCCAAAATTATTTTGTTGCCTGCCTAACCCAGGTTGGTCTTCTTCCCAATACCATCCTGTCATTTTTAACTGAACATCTGAAATCACCCTACTCTTAATCTATTGTTAAATCCACACACTGAATTTCAAAGACCACAGTATAGTGTTCAAGTTTGACTGTGATTTGATCTCAGTCTACTTTTCTAGGCGTTTCTAATCTGTACTATAGAAAGGATACACCCCTGCTACTTCCTGAATATTTTTTCACCACCCTTCCCACTTCTTCCTTTAAAAATAATTCCTAGCACCCGAGCCCAGCAGCATCAGCCTCCCGGGGCTTACTTACCACAACACCTAAAAATATTATAGTGTTTTCTTACTCGGAGTTTGTCATAACAGTTGTTATGACTCATATGGGTGGCTATTATAACCATCTTTTCTTATGCACACATATGTATATGTACATATATATGCTTAAATATACATTTAACCACTTAAATATGTGTATATCTTGTATGGAAAGCTCCCTGTGGTCAGATACCATGACCTATAAAGCACTGTGCATATAAAAGATAATCTATAAAAACCCAGAAGAGGACTGAAAGGCTAAAGGAGAAGCCTGAGGCAGTGAATGCCAGTTGGAACTCTGGCCCAGGAGCCTGGAAACCTAGCTGCTGCCTCAGTTCACCCATAAACACGGTATGAGAGTTTGGGTCAGATGTCTACTCATCATGTAGAAGTTGATTCTTCTGTAAAACAGGTGAATTTGGGGGCATAGGCCTCTGTCCAGCTATGCATTCACACCACCCTGATTGTCAGACAACAGCCTGTAAGTGAGGCTTGGGCTTATTTTAGTGGGCTGCATCTGAGTGGGACTTGTCTTTTCTCCTTAGTACTCTAGAATCTGGGTACAGGACCAAAATGCTGGGAAATGTACATCTTGCAATGATGGCTAGTTTGACAGAGGGTAGTAATTTTGAGCCATATTATTTTATGATTCTAGAATTTTAATTTAGTCAGAAATAGACACTAAAGTTTTTTCAAATGTCTTTTCAGCATTTATAAAGATAATCATTTGCTTTTGTCTTGATTAATCTCTTCTTGTAATGGGTTATGTGGGAAGAATTCCTAACATAATAAAGAAAGAAAAAGGTAGAGTTCTTTAAACAATAAGATAAGGAACAGGGCTGAATGAAGACTGAATGCATAACAAGTATAGCAGCTGAAAAATGACCCATAACAAGTGACAGTCACCTCAGCCTTCCTGGGACTTGGGAATGCTGTCTTCTGCAGTAAAGAGATGTGATTATGCTAAGGATCTTGAAAGAAGGAAATAATCCAGTAGAAGACCTGGGTGGGTGGGTGGGGGGCGGTTGTAGAAATGCCACCAAATTCTTTTAACATAGTGGCAGAGGGTTAACTCTCAGGATGGAGCAATGTACCAAGGAGGCAGCCATGGGGGGTGGGGAGAGGGTAGAGCCACAACCCAAGGAATGCCCAGAGCATCAAAAAGCAAAAAAGGGGGCAGAGTCTCCCTGCAAGAAGTAGATTTCTCCAGAAAGGTGTAGTCCTGCCATCAGCTAATGTTGAACTTCCTGCTGCCTGAGTTACGAGACTACAGAAAGCACGAACTTCTGCTTCTGTGTTTGTGTGGTGCTGCTTCTGTGTTCGTGTAGTGCTGGGAGCCTCGTCTATGCCAGGGGAGCATTCTACCACTAAGCTACACCCCCAGCTCATGCAGCTGCTGTTTTAAGTCACTGGTTTGTGATAGTTTGTTGCAGGAACACCTGGCACCTGACATACCAAGGTAGTTTTCACACCAATTAGTATTTTCACGTCACGTTTTATTGTAAGGCAATAAAAAGTGCAGCTTGTAAGAACTCTGTTTCTCTAACACTAACTGACAGTAATGGAGTAAAACTTCTTTTGCTTGTGTAGCTACTGGGTGTCCTGCACACACTGGGTGTCCTGCGGTTCCCTCCCAACACTCTGCTCTCTGTCTCCAGGCTTTCACTTATGGTGCTGAACTTGCTAGCACACTGCATCCTCCAGCAAGACTTCTCCAGACGCCTCATTGCTTCCATAATGCCACGTGCCTTCCCAGCTAAGTCCTTTCCTCCCTTCCTGTGACTAAGATGCATTTACTTGTATTCACTAACATGCTGGTTCTTATGGGCAGAACCCATCTTATTCACGTGTCCACCCTAGACTCTGACATGTTTCCAAGGTTTATTGACACAGTGGCCTCTTTTTACTGAGTTCCAACCACATGGGGAGGTATATATGGTCACACAACATATGCTCAAACCAAATGTCTGAGAAACAAGATAGAAATGAAGCTATGCCACTTTCTTCAAATAAAGACTAAATTATGCTGATCTTCAAAATGACCCCCCCTCAAATAAAGCCCCCCACACATGAAAAGAAAACCAACCAACAGTGTCTCAGTCCTGTTTTCCAGAGTAAGGCTGCATGCAAATCATCATGCAAGGCACCGAGTAAGATACTCACACTACATCACCTGCATAATGCCGGATTCGAAAGTCCCGATCAAACTCTAGGATTTTGTCCGAGGCACAGGTCTATGATAAAGAAGGACATACATTTGAAAAACTGATATTTTTAACTCCTAAAAATACATTCCAACTTAGTATGATCAAGCATCACAAATCATAATATCTAAATGAAACCATATTCCCTGGCATCTGTTTAAATACATGTCTGACAGCTGGGAGCAGTGGCGCATGCCTTTAATCCAGCACTTGGGAGGCAGAGGCAGGCGGATCTCTCTGAGTTTGAGGACAGCCTGGTCTACAAAGTGAGTTCCAGGACAGCCAGGGCTACACAGAGAAACCCTGTCTCAACATCCTCCCCACTAAAAAAAAAAAAAAAAAAAAACAAAAAAAAAAACCCTCAAAAAAACATGGCTGACAAGGCTTTTGACAGAAACCCACATAGCACACAACTGGCCTCCATTTGCTGGCTGATCTAACAGTAGACATGGCCAAGTGGTTAGGTCTGGATAATGGATGTGAAATATGGCTATTCCATGCCCAATGTGGTCAGAGGTCGATGAATGATGCCCTTTATTTAGTTGGATATAAAGGATGGTCCCTGGCAGGTGGGGCAGCCAGCAATGGAAGAAGTATGGCTCTCTGAGAAACAGACATGCAATGTCTTCTAACACTTAAACCCTTCTTTTCCATGCTCCACTTGGGAGGACCACACTGAGAGCTCACTATCTGTAAGGCACGGACATTCCACAGTTCTCATAATCTACTCTTAAAGTATAACAATGTCTCCCTCACATACATGGAGATGAAGACGCAGTGAGGTAGGCAGTTGGCACTATATTACATTGCTAATAAGTGGTCGCCCTGGCAAGGCTCCAGGCCTTGCCTGCTGAGCCAGACTCCAGTTTAGGTATTCTTCACAGAAGAGCAACCTTGCATATCTGTTTCTCATTGAAGGGGAATACTTTAAGAAATGGCAGGCTTTATATGGCCCTGGATTTCTTCATGACTTCCTCCAACTTTTCTTTGCTATAGTAGGCCCCAGACAGGCAGATGAGTAAAAATCTACATGACACCACTTAGTATTGTAATACTAGTACCATTTAGATGCTAATGTCATACAGCATACAATCTTATCCAGGACAGTAGGCTTCAGATGCTAAAGAAACAATGTCTAAGAGTTTCACAAACGAAGAATTATAGGAAATTGGAGGTTTGCTATGTCTCTTTTAATAATTCTTCAATCTGAGAAAGTAGAGAGTTAAATGAACTTTGAGACCAAAGCATCTAATATAGAGGACTCTCCAAAATATATCCTCCCCTGCTCTCTCAAAGATGTACTTTACTTTTAATTGTGTGTATTAGGGTTGTTCATTGTGAGCATGGGTGCCATTAGAGGCCAGAAGAGGGCTTCAGATGTCCTGGATCTGGAGTTAAGGCAGGTGTAAGCTGCCTGACATGGGTGCTAAGAACTGAACTCTGGTCCTCTGCAAGGCCGGTATGCGCTCTTTCCTGTTGAGCCCTCTCTGTAGCCCACCCCCTCACTGCCCTTTTGAAAAAATCCTTTACTTTGTAAAATTCTTGAAGGAAAAAGACTCCAATGACAGGCCATTCTTATATTCAGATAAAATGCAAAGCTATTTTGTTTTCCTCAACACAAAAATTATATTTTACTATATACTTATTATTTAACCTTTTATTTTAAAATATTTTATGGTTGTTTGGATCATGTGACTGCCTCTCCATGATACCTTTAATGCAAAAGGAAGATTTTTATCCCCAAATAAAAGCCAGCAGTCTTTCATTTAATAAGCCAGTAAGTCTACCTGGTCAGTTAGCAGTAGCAAATGACACCTGGCTCAACATACAAGCCAATAGCATTATTTAACAAAAAGGTGTGTAGTGACTTAAATATTCTAACAGCTTGGCTGTGTAATTTCTCTCCTAAATTCCTCAAAAGATGGGGCTGGGGAAATGACTTGGTTGCTGAAGTGCTTGCTGCACAAATGTGAGGACTTGATTTGGATCCCCAGCACTCCACATAAAAGTTGGGTCTGTGACCCCAGTGCTGGTAAGGCAGATGAAGCTTGCTGGCCGGCCAGTATAGCTCAATCAGGGAGGTCCAGGCTCAGTGAGAGACCTTGTCTCAAAAAATAAACTAGAAGGCCAGTGGCATGGCTCAGTGGGTAAAGGTGCTTAACACCATGTCTGAGTTTGAATCTTGGAAGCTACATGGTGGAGAGAACCAACTCCTGCAAGTTGTCCTCTGACTTCCACATGTGTGCCAAGACATGCATGTACATGTACACATATGAATACATAAGTAAACAAATGTAAATTATCTTTTATAAGTTGGAGAGTAACAGAGATGATATAGACCATTGACTTCTGACCTCCATACGCTCACAGAGGAACACATACGCATACCACATATACACATATTCTCCAGAAGAACATACTTTAAATAGTTCCATCTCAGTATTTGTCCAAGGTATACTGAGGGAGGGGGAAAAAGAAGTAGGTACTTGGTCTGTTGGGAAACTGGGACTTCTACCAAAAAAAGGAATGAATGAGGGGTTGGGGATTTAGCTCAGTGGTAGAGTGCTTGCCTAGCAAGCAGAAGGCCCGGGGTTTGATCCTCAGCTCCAAAAAAAAAGGGGGAATGAATGAATAAACAAATAAAAGAGTAAGAAATCCATATATAAGTTACTATTTAGCATTTCCTATCAAATCATTAGCAAGTGATTAAACACAAGATGTTCAGGTGCCCTTAAGAATAAGATTCCAGCTTGGTGTATGGCATACACCTCTAGCACTAGTTATTGGAGTAGTTGAGGATCTCACCAAAGCCCAGGAGTTTGAGGTCAGTGTGGGTAACTCAAAGCTAGAGTCCATCTCAAAAAACAAAAAAGAAAACAATGAGATTACACTTCAAAAGTATTTGTTTAAGGAGGCTGGAGAAATGGCTCAGTGGTTAAGAGCACTGGGCTGCTCTTCCAGAGGACCTGGTTTCAAGTCCCAGCACCCACACGGCAGCTTACAACGAGCTATAACTCCAGCATGAGGGTATCTGAAACCTTCTCCTTGCCTTTGAGGGCATTGCATGCACATGGTAAACAGACATGCAGGCAAAATACTCATACATATAAAAGTGAAAAAAAATTATCATCATTTTTTTTCTGACAAATTTACTTAACTCAGTTATATAAATGGCCAGGGTGAAAGATAGAATAATGATTTGGGGTCTCATGTTTGAGACTTGCAGATATCCATTTAAATAAAAACAATTTAAGTAAGATTTATTCAGTAGGATCATGACCAGTCCAATGTAATTTCACTAACACTATCTAGTATCTAGAGGGTGCAGTAGTAGATGAATCCTCAGAACCTGAGCTGTGATGACAACGGGCATCTCTAAACTCCCTCACAGACAGGATTTGCCTGGATAAAGGTGCCCTTGAAATATCTCCCTGTGACTTAAGTTTTTTTTTACTTTGTGCAGTTTTGGGCCCAGCACCAAGGACTAGATCTGTCAAATGAGAGGCATTTAATTAGACCTTTGAGTACAAATGAGAGCTGGCTGAAGGGACCAAGGCCCTTAACAGCAAAGATCAGGCTGAAGGAGCTGAAGACCAAGTTGTAGCTATAAATAATTGGCCTGAGACAAATGTCAGTCAAGAAACAATTTTAAGATGATTTACACCTTCTCTAGTTAATAGTGGAATTTCTCTGTTCGGGTTATATAACTCTAAAAGGGATGTAGTTAGGAAGTAGATTTATTCATGAGACAGTGGCAACATGCCACAGATTTACAGAACAGAGTGCCTTCCCATTTCTCTCTGGATGTGAAGGAACAGGGCCTGCTTTCCTGGCAGCGCCTGGTTACTAGACAAGCTTGCATTTGTGGGGAAGACTGGGATGATGATGATGAGGTATCCCTCCCCAACACAGACACCTAAACACACTGCATATAAGGTCTAGTACAAATATCTGATAACCACAACTGCCGCCAATTATTATACAAATGTGATTTATTTGTAACACTTTTAGATTGTAAAAAAATGGAGAGCTGGATGGATGCTCAATACACAGAAAGAATGCATTTCTCTATAATAACAGGGACTGCAGCTAGAATTTCTCACTTTTAGGCAAGTCATAGGGTTTAAAGATTGCAGCGCACATTCCGTATTTAATAAATGAGGATTATGGCGAAAAGTCATGGACAAAAGCAATTTCTTATGCCAGAATTACCAGATGCAGACATAAAATTCTAGCACATGAGCAAGGACTCAGCACCTATTGGTTATAAATGACATCATGCTTTCTAAAGAATCGTGTTCATTTTTCCTGCATCTAGCAAATTCCACAGTCTGTAGCTCCCTCTCCTGGATACTATAATTTTTGTCAATCTCATCATTGTTATCAGAGAAGCAGAACTCACCCACAGTGATACATCATTTACCAGACATTCATGCCTTTCCCCTTATTTGAGTGTACATTCTCTTAACCCAATGTAAAGCAAATGTTGCCCTGTCAAACAACCAGCAAAAATCCCATAGCTCATTATTACCTTTCGGCTGGAAAAATGACCATGTTTGCCCAATTTACTGTTCAGGGCCTCGAGGAACATTCCGTCGGTGACTTTGCCAACATTCATACAAGCATCGTCCAGGATTGCAATGATGCCCTTGTGCTGCTGCTCCACAAGATCCACAATGATCTGGTTGTTGAAGTAATCAATCTGTAGGACAAGCAAGAAAGCAATGCCCAAGAGAATGGGACCCCTGATGGACAAGGCACACAGGTGTCTCTCTTCGGTTCACAGACTTGTGTAACACCCCAGTGTCAAAAAGGCAGACAGCATTAGTGGGGTCAAGCACTAAAATGAGCACACATTTTAACAGAGGGGTCTCACTTACTGTCTGCGTGCTCCTTCTGCCAGGAAGGAGACACCAGGGATGACCATGGACTGAGGCAAATGTGATTAATTCTTGTCTGAGTCCTTCCTGTCGCCCAGTCCTACACCTGATCCCACTCCTTCAGTCTGTGAGTCCCCAGTCTGTTTGCCAGTAGTCATGAAACAGTTTCCACTGAGTGCTAGCAGATGACTTGAAAATATCACTTGATGTTCTTCTTCTGACGAAGTCAAGTACTCCATGGAATCTGCAGTTCTATTCATGTGACGTGCATTGACAAAAATCCAAAAAAGAATTTCCTCCAGTTTCCCCAAAGTTAGAAAGCATATGAATCTAACACTTTTGAAACTTTTCAAAAATTAATGGAGACCTAAGTATATATAGAAGATAAAAATAAGCTTTCCATGAGCCAGGTGGATCTCTGTGAGTTCGAGGCCAGCCTGGGCTACCAAATGAGTTCCAGGAAAAAAAGTGCAAAGCTACACAGAGAAACCCTGTCTCGAAACCCCCTCCCCCCAAAAAAAACCAAAACCAAAACCAAACAAACAAAAAAATAAGCTTTCCACTTGTTTCCACGAAGCAAATGAAGTTAAGAACTTTGGGCTTTTTAGCAATTTTAACATATACAAGGTGTAGACGGAAATCTACTACCATCTTCCTGCTCGGATGGCAGCGTAGACACAGCCTTCACAGGCCTCTCTCAGGCAAGCTGTATGTCACGACGGTGAGCCACCGATGAGCAAACATTTCAGTACTGTGTGCTGATGTATCGCATCTCATGTCAGAGGCACCTAACTAAGGCATCGTCTCCATTACCTCCTGAAAGCTCTACAGACTCACAGCAGAACACAACAGTGTCTTATGGGCTCCAGCTTCAGGCTTTCATATCTACAGGCCTATGCAGTCATTTGCTGCGGCTTTCAGCTCCATTTCTAGTCTTTTGTGTTTTTTTTTTTTCTTCTGAGTTTCCTTTGAGACGAAAGCCTGAAAATTGAGTGTCATCCCACCCCTACCCCCTCCCTCAGCTTTTTTTTTTTTTTTTTAAACACTTTTCTGGTTTGTCTGAATCTTTGATTCTCAACTGAGGTTAATTTTTTCTGTGTGGACATTTAGTAATGTCAGTGGACAGTTTTGATTGTCATGGCTGGGGAATGCTATAGGTGTTGATGGGTGAAGGTCAGGATGTTGTTAAACCCTCCAATTCCTAGGACAGCCCTACTGCAAAAATTACCTAGTCCATAACTGGGGTAGAGAGACCTGCTTTTAAACAGTGATGACTATTGTGGGGAGTTATTGTGTTTTCAGTTAGGGAGAAAAGTTATTTCCACCTTTAGAAAAATATCCTAAAATACACAAATGCAGGAATCATCACCAGCTGACATTTCAGACATCAGTTCCAATGTATTGAAATTCTAACTGTATTCCTAGAAGCCAGTGATTTTGCTGAAGATTCCAGTAACTCTTGGTTTTAAGTTTAATGGTGCTTCAAGCATTACTTAAAGCATGCTTTTAAAATCAGGTTCCTTTGGTAACCCAGAATGCCCGTGAGTTTTTTACAAGACACACAGAGAGATGGAAGAGTTGTGACAGAATGGCTTATGGATATGGAGGTCCTGTGTCACATCCTCACTTCATATACAAACACCTTTAATAGCAGTTTGCTTGCCTATGCCTATGGAATCTTTATAATTAAATTTGCTATAAAATCTAAACTTCAGCTATATTATGTCTATATAAGTAATATAATGTATATAATACATTCTTAGAAAGCTTCACATAAACAAATGAATTGCATTTTAACTTTATGAGAGTTCACTAGAGTGTGAAGATTTCAATAGTTAAAATGATTTGTAGGGGCTCCAGAGATGATGGCTCAGTGCTTAAGAGTTCTTACTGCTCTTTGCAGAGATACCTGATTTAGTTCTCAGCACCCACACCAGATGGCTCACAACCACCTGAAACTACAGTTCCACGGGTCCTAATACTCCCTTCTGACCTAAATGGAACCTGTAACCATGTGGTGCACATATATACAAGTGTGTACATACACATAAATAGAAATTAAAAATATATTATTTATAAACTTTTGAAGCAAATGAAATCAGAGGGATAATCAGATTTTATGAACTCCTGGTAGGCATTCACATATAAATCATGAAACAGGCTGTGGAGAAAAACTAATTCTGAACACTAGATTTAATCTCCAATACTCAGAATACATAGGTACACAGAAATGTGTTAATGACACTTCAGGAATTGGATTAGCATAATCTGGGCTGGGAAATCTTACAGAAAAAAATGCTTACTACGGTGAAAGTGCTCACTCTTTTCAACAAAAGATTATGAAGGAGGAAAAAGGGGTGAGGAGAGAAGGAATGAGCCCAGACCTATGTGAGAAACCTATCAATCAATCAATCAATCAACCAACCAGCCAATCAATCAATCTTAATGCAAAATCCTTATCTGGATCCAATCAAGCAAACTGTCACCATCAACAACAACAAAACAACATAAGAAATAGGAAATGATATTAAAGGAATTGTTGTTAATTTTGGGGATGGGATCATAGAACTACGGTTACAGTTTTTGCAGGAGTATTTATTTCCTAGATACACTGAAAATCACAGATGAAGTAATGGGATGTCTGAGTAACTTCAATGTAACCTGGAACATGTAGGAAGGCACAGTGGCATGAGGAGGGCAACTCGGATAAATGCTAAGGCTGGGTTGATGGCACACATGTTTATGTTTTCCTCTTACAAATGTTCTGTAACAATAGAAGAATCACAATGCTTAGAAGTTTGGGGTTCCGAGGGAAACAGCTTGCAATACTGGTGCATACCAACCTATTGTTTCTGTCACCTGGGAGTTGGGTCCTGTTCCCTTCATGGTCCTGTCTGTTTCAGTTCTTCCAAATCCCATCATCTCTAGGGTTTCTGAGCTTTCCCGAGGTATCTGGATTAGACACTGCTGCAGCTATTACTCTTCCAGCTATCAACCAAGCCTGTGGAGCTTGATATTCTGATTGTGAAAGGAGTTTCTGTCTGTTTGGTTTAATGTTTTGTGGGGTTTTTGGGTTTTTTTTTTGTTTGTTTGTTTTTGTTTTGTTTTTTGTTTTTTTTTTGACAGGGTCGTACTGGCCGTGGCTGGCCTCAAACTTGGGATTCTCCTGTCTCAGTCTCTGGAGTGCTGAAATTACAAATGTGCCGCCACAACCAGTTTCAAAGGCCATTTTGGATAGTACCTCCAAATCCCATCTGAATAACAGGTTTTATGATAAGATTCACACTAACAAAAAGCCTCAGCTTCAGTTATCTTGTATATTAAACAACAGGTTATTCTTAGGAAACTTCACATAAATTTAATTGAGTTATGTTTCATTTTTATTTATTTAGTATTTATTTATTTAGTTTTTTTTCTCTGTGTATCCCTGACTGTCCTAGAACTGAGAGATCTGCCTGCCTCTGCCTCTTTACTGCTGGGATTAAAGGCGTGTGCCACCACCGCCTGGCTTGACCTATATTTTAAATAGCTATGAGAGGTCACTGTTTAAATCAAACAGGCAGTTCTCTTTTATAATAAAACTGACAAGTCTGGTTTATTTTAAATATGTAAAAATTTAAGCTAATATAGTAAATGGAATTTTATGGCATTCTAATATTTAACACATGTTGGAAGGCAAGGATGCAGTTTGAGGCAGAAATGCTATTTATTATACCTCTCTCCCTTTTTAAAATGAATAAGTGGAAATAGAAACTAGGAAGGTATGAATATAAAAAAGCTTTAATATGACATTTCAAATAGCTTTTACTGCTACTGTGCTTGCTGTCAAAGAACAAATGCAGGGTTGCTTTTCATTGTGCGGTGAGAGAGTGCACAGTTTATAAAACTTGGCACCAGGCATGGCAGTGAAAGCCTGTAATCCCAGGACTCAGAGGTGGAGGGAGAATTAGAGCACGAGGTCAGGCTTGGTTTCACAGAAGGTTTGAGGCCAGCCTGGGAAACATCTGACTATGCCTCAAAAAACCCAAAACAAACAAATTACAAAAATCTCTCTCTCTCACACACATACAAAGAAACAAACAACTACAAGAAAACACCAGATAGTTATAGAAAATCAGTTTTTAAAAGCCTACTCCCAAAATCGTTTTTAAAAAGACGAATGTCCAAGAAGAATACTCAGTCTCATTTCTGTCAGGGCCAGGTGGTCTGCTGGCAGAGAATGGGAAAGCCCAGGGAGCCAGCCTTTCAGCCCGGCCGGACCAGTGCTACTTCCTATCCATAGCGCATTGGCAGAGTTGGCAAAGGTCCACAGAGAGCACGAGAAGAGAGGTGGCAGCAGAAGGAAGAGCGCGGAACTGGACAGGAATAAAGCGTTCCAGCATTCCAACGCACAGGCTTCAGACGGCTCCTCAACAGCTGAGAGCAGTGTGTGCCACTTAGTGCACAGAGGAGAGGGGAGGAGGAGGAGGAGGAGGAAGAGGAGGAGGAGGAGGAGGAGGAGCAGCAGCAGCAGCAGCAGCAGCTGGGGCTGGAAGGAAGTTCATCTCATTTAAGTCCAAAGAGTGAACTTTGAGTGATGCCAGTCAACTCTAGCAGACCAAAAGCAACCAGGAAGCCACGTGGCACCAGCTACCCAGCTGATGTGAGGCTTGAGGCTGAACTGGGCACGTCCTGGGCACCGACAAGGCAGGAGATCTGATCTAAATGATTAGAGGAATGGTACCAACCTCACTAGCATGACTGGATTAGCCGATCTCAAGGAGGAAGGCTTGGGTCAAGGGTTCAAGAACCCAAGAAGGTCAGGAGGAATGCAAGGCGGGCAGCACAGGGAGACACTCCCCACAAGGGCACTCACATGTTTCCAAGGGATGCCTTCCCGCTGGTACTCTTCTTGCTCCTGCTTCAGAACCAGCTGAATAAACAGCTGCTGCAGTTTCTCGTTGCAGTAGTTAATGCAGAACTGTTCAAAGCTACAGGAGATGGGATATGTTAGGCTTAAATATCGAAAAAAAGAAACAACAGGGTTTTAAGTATCATACCCGGTTTACCTGTTGTTGTCAAAGATTTCAAAGCCATAGATATCCAATACACCAATAACAGTGTTTTTCCCATGAATCGTGGTGTCGTAGTTCTTGACCTCGATAATGTCATTGATGCGAGTAACAATCCAACAGAAAAGGCGCTCATATATTGCCTGTGAGAGACAGAACATCATAAATTCTTGTCTGTTTGGAATTGGGATGTCTTCAATCCCTTCTTCTCACTGTTCAGCAATGTGTTATCGCCTAAGTGGAACAACTAGCAATTTATATAACCTGTTACAGAAACAGCATCTGGATTTTTTAAAAAAGATTTATTTATTATATACACAGTTCTGCCTGCATGCATGCCTGCAGGCCAAAAGAGGGCACCAGATCTCATTATAGCTGGTTGTGAGCCACCACATGGTTGCTGGGAACTGAACTCAGGACCTCTGGAAGAGCAGCCAGTGCTCTTAACCTCTGAGCCATCTCTTCAGCCCCGCAATCTAGATTTTTAAATAGGTTATTGGCTACTGTTCGTATTTTAAGACTACTCTTCAGGCACATGTCCATGTCTTACTACATCAGTGCTACATCTGCTCTTCTCACCTCTAAAAACTGTTCTACCAATGCTGAGTGAGCTACGAGTAAATGGCCTTGGGTACTTAGGAATTTATTCCCTCACTCACCAAATATTTGCTGAGCACTTAGAAATATAGTTTGTTGGAAATACAGCACTAAGTACCCAGAAAGTTGTAGTCTCCAACGAGTGGAGGGAACAGGGTGAAGGAACACACACACAGTGTCTGAGGTGACTTTTAAAGTGTATTATGTGTGACTGTATGTGGGTGAGGGTAGGTGCCCTTGGAGGTGTTGGTTTTCCTGGTGCTGGAATTACAGGTAGATTGGGTGGTGGAAACTGAACTTGGGTCCTACGCATGAGTAGTATGTGTGCTTAACTGCTGAGCTATCTCTCCAGCCCCCTGAAGTGACTTAATTTATTCTGTGCTCAGGCAATCTAGGGAAGGCTTCTCTGAAGAAGAGACACTTGTGCTGAGTCAGCAGGATGACTAAACAGAGCAAGATGGGAAGAGAGGAACAACCCAAGCAAAGAAATGGCACGTGCAGACCCTGTGGTTAGAAGCAGAAAGGGGTGAACTCATGAGGCTTGAGAAGTGATGAATATGTTGGAATACTGGAGACATTTCAGCTGAAGATAGCAGAAAACGAGGTGGGGGAGGTAACGTGGTGCCAGACCTGCTGAGGTCGAGGCACTGACTCCCTCATCCCCACAGGTGGTCCAGTTTGCTTTTCCAGCAGTGATACTCACAGCCGGGAGCCAGAAAGTCTCAGTTTCTAAAAACCCGTAGCCCACTCTCAGGGATGTCTGAACACATCCTCATGGGATTTCACTTAGGCTGCAAGCCACGGATCAAGTTCAGTCTCACCTTGGCAAAGGCGTCTCTGCCGTAGCTAGCTTCCTGTTCCGTGTGCTGCTTGTCGATGATGTCACGGCCTGTGGCCACCGTCCGGTAAAGAAGGGCTTTCTCCACCATGTCTGTCTTAGTAGAGAGCAATTCTGCTATGACAGACACAACCTTGCCATTCTCAATGAGTGGCGTGTCACCATCTACTATAAATTTTAAATTTCCCTATATCAAAAACGAAAACACAAGACACCATTTCCAGTGAGCTTCTGACAGATCATGAATTCAGGTGACCTTGCTTGTCCCTACCTTCGTAAACAGCATGTCATATGTGAAGGCCTAGCACCTCTCTTTTCCTCTTTTCCATACACGTGTCTATCCTTCCATCTAGCACACATTTTTGAAGGAGGTTCTATATTTTTAAGTAGTCACGTTCACAAATACTTTCTGCCATTCTGGTCTTTGTGCTGGCCTCAGATGGTCTGACTGTGCCTTGGAGGCCACTTGAGGCATCTGTTTCAGAGGCATCACCATTAGGATTGGTGCTGAGTTCAAGGTCTGTGGCTATCAGTACAGTACAATGAACTGGGCACAGGCTTCAAACCTGTGGTGGTTTGGAGAACCTCTCAAAATATAAAATGATGGAGAAAATCAGAGCCCATTTTTCAGAACACAAGCGAAATTTTCATAAAGTTAGTTACTTCTGACAAGGAACAAAATCTTCTGGAATAGTACTCTATTTCCACAGGGATAGAATGTACTTTGAGAGTCCTTACTCACCAAGTGAAGAATAGCAGCCAGAATTTTATATACTGTTTGAATCTCCTCAGGTTTGAATCCAATTACTTTCATGGCATCGGCTACGACTTTGAACTCTGCAGCATCATTGATGGAAGACTAGACATGAACATGAAAATCTTAAGTCACAGACATTTCACATGAGCATTAATCATGAAACAGAAGTGTTTAGCTGAAGTCTTGATGCCTCTGTAGTAAGTTACTTTGAGGGAGATAAATATTAAAAAAAAATTACTTTATGGTAGAAACATTGTTTATATGTATGAGGCCTATGTGTATGTGAGAGCTGTCACTTAAAATCAGCACCATGGACTCTTCTGTCCTGAGTTGGCTCACAGAAGATCACAGCTCTATGTTCCTTAGGGGCGGTCACACGTGAAAATGTTGAGTGTGGGAACTTCTAAAGTCCATGGGTGGTTACTGCATTTGCAGCTCTCCCACAGGTCCTCTTGTGTAGGTTGGCAACAGCTTTCACACTGCATAATCAGGCTTCTTATTCCCTAGGTGAGGAAAAGTAGCACCCAGAGCAAAGCCACCAGCGGCAGCCACTTAGCAAGCTATTAAATAGTCCAGGACTTCATTATTTATTTCTTCTCATGTGGCAAGTGTCTGTCTGGTAAGATATAGCTTGTAACTGGAGCAGAGGAGTTCAATGATGAATCTGTAGCCCTGGGAGATATGGCCACTGTTTGGAATGATAGTGTGCCAACAGATTCCACAGTACAGAGTGGCAACTGCTTGTATTATAAGTTTTCCCAGAAGCAGCTCTGGACTAACCCTTTTCTTAATGAGTTGCTCCTTTTGCCTGGATAGTGCCCTGGTCTGATGCTTGCTTACTAAGGAATGGCATACAAAAGCAAACCTTCTTTGCCTGAGGAGCGCACGTTCCTTTGTGTCTCAGGCACAACCAGTCAAACACCTAGCCCCATCACTGTTTTCTCACTATGAGAGGGATGCTCAACCTTACTGAGCCTCAATTTTCTTATGAATTACAAAGACAGAGTAACACATTTCTTATAGGTTGTTGTCTGGTCCCTACCATACCAAAAAAATACCAAAATATCAGATACTGCTATTATAAACTGCATGTTGAGACTGTAGTTCTGTCCCATAAAAATAAATTGCTGGTTGCTTTCTGATTGCCATTCCTCTACTATTTCATTATTGCTAATAGAACAAGATTTGTTTAGTTCTCTTCGAGCTCATCCCTGATTGGCTTGCTCCTAGCCTCTGGGGGCTTCATGGTTCTAAACTGATCACAGCCATTATCCTAGATAGTTTATAGTCATTTGACACAAACTAGAGTTGTCTGAGAAAAGGGAACTGCAGCTGAGAAACAATGGCCTGCAGGTGAGCCCGTGGGCATTTTCTTAGTAAGTGATTGATTTGGAGGCAAAGACCATTGTGGTGATGCCACTTCTAGGCAGGAGATCCTGAGGTGTCTAAGGGAACAGGCTGAGCAAGCCATGGAGAGCAAGTCTGTAAGCAGCACTCCTCCATGGCCATGTGCACTGCCCGAGTTTCTATTCTGATTTTCCTGGGTAGACTACAGCTGGACTACAAGCTGGAAACAGAAATAAACCCTTTACCTCCTTAAGTTGCTTTTGGTCATGGTGGTCAGCCACAGGCATAGGATGCTACTGTGATCAAGGAGGCATGAGGAAAAGCATACGAGGGGCTGTGAATGCGGAGGGGCTCTAGGGAGACGTGTGTGTATAAAGTGGCAAAAACAGAGCATCTCTTTTGCCTGTGAATACTGGGACTCCTGGTGACATTTTGAAACCACGACAAAAGCAGACCAAGAGAAAAAGCCAGTTTACGGAGTGAAGCAGAGCTAAGGTTCGAAAACCACGAACCACAAACCCCACCTGGGTCTCTAGCAATGTTCCCAAGGCACTGGAGTGACCATCCCAGCACTTGCTGTCATACAGGGTTAGTGAATTCCTTACTGTTTTAGGAAACTCTACCTGGAGTTTCTCTTACTTGTGACCCAAGGTATCTTAATCGTTCATGAGTCCTACATCCTAAGATTGATTAAATAAAATACATGTAATATTTTATGAATATTAAAATCATATTTATATTTGTATGGGTGAAGTGATTATGTTGTAATATAATAAACATAGCATGTATCTTAGGGTATTTTGGTGCTTTTTTGTTTTGTTTTGAATTAAGTGTATGGGTGTTTTGCCTGCACATATGTCTGTGTACCATGTATGTGCCTGGTGCTCATGGATGCCAAAAGAGAATATTGGATCCCCTGGAGCTGGAGTTACAGATGGTTTTTGACCTGCCATGCAAGTGCTAGGAATCAAATGAGTCCTCTGCAGAGCAACCAGTGCTCTTAACTGCTGAGCCACCTCTCCAGCCACTGAGCCAGCCTCTATCTTAGGTTCTGAGTATGAGCACCAATTCTTTGTTTTTGTCAGAAAGGAAGGGGGAAAAAGTCCAAATGGAAAACCAATAAAAACAGTACCAAAGACAAATGTTATTTAGAAAGAAGTTCAAATATTAACTTAATACTTAGTAATAAGCTACATGACTTGGCCTGAAGTAATTTTGGCAATAAGATGATAGTCTGATTGTAAAGGAATAGCCCAGCTACTAGCTGTAAGTGTTGATTTCATAATCCTCTCTATATATTTAAGTATTTCTGGCAATGCTGAGAAAGTTGGACCATTGCCTTCTACTGTTTTATTTTTAATTCATTTTATTTTTAAAACATTTCCACTCTTAGAAAAGTATAAAAAGGTAGCATAACCTAAATGCCAAATAATAGAAAATTAACTACAAAACCTAAGTATCATTTATTTCTAGGAACAGCAATATAAATATTGCTAAGCCAGTAATAAGGGTATAACTAGCTTAAGTGGAATAATAATTTAAATAAAAACACTTCCCACATCTTTTTCTGACAGAGATCTTTTTATGCTTTACCCAACTAAAATTGTGAGTGCTTTTTCTTGTTTGAGCTGGGTCAGACTGTGTGGTCCAGGTGGACTCAGCGTCTTCCTGTCTCAGCCTTTGGGATACTGAGGTTACATGCATGTGCCACTCTACCCTGCTGGCAGTGCATGTTTTATTATAGAAAAGTTAAAAATACAGAAATGCAGGGTCCAAATATGCATACTCTTACCCTTTTGGAAGCAACAATTGAAACCATGACCCAAGGCTTCCATAGCTTCTACATTTCTGTACCTTGCTTCCAGCAAACTAGGACACCACCACATTTACTTCTTCATGCACCCTCACCAGCCACCACATTGTTAAACTGGCTGGGAGACCAGTAGAAGAAAACTCATTTAAACAGGAGCAAGAAAGGGCCTGCAGATGTGTATGTAAGTGCCTGCATCCAGGGGAAGGGAAAACAGAGGTCCTTTGAAAAGATGACTACAAAGAAAACTCAAGGGCCATAAAACTATTTCTAGGATAATCACAGTCAATATTTTAAAATAATGGGAAACTGGGTGGTGGTGGTGCACACCTTTAATCCCAACACTAGGAAGGCAGAACTGTGGATCTCTGAGTTTGAGGCCAGCCTGGTCAACAGAATGTATTTCAGGACAGCAAGGGATACACATAGAAATCCTGTCTTGAAAAACCACCAACAACAAAAAAGTAGGGAGAAAATCAAAGTGCTTTTTAATTTTGTCATAGCGACATGCCTTTGCCAAATCACACCAACTCTTATGAGGAAGGCTTTCTAGTCCTCAGTGTTTTTATGGTTTCAGCTAAATGAAGTCAGATCAAATATTAAGAGAAAACCCTGAACACAGGGAGAGGAACATTTCTGTTAGATGAGGACAACACAGCCATGCAAGGTTATTTAGCCAGGTGCTCAGTTCAGTGGTGGAATACCTTTTGGACTAAGATTTTGAAAAGCAGAGCAGAGGACACTTGTGTTCCTCCTGCCTCCTCTCCATTCTCTAAGAAGAAACTTACCTTCAGCTGTGCCCCTCCACGGATGTAGTTGTAGGAGGAGAGGGACTTCTGCAGGTGTAGAGAGTGCAGCATCTGCTCAGAACCTCCCTGGAGCAGCTGGAAAACATTCAATTGAAATTAAACTGCTGTGATGGTTCATTGGAGCTGTCAACTTGATGGCATTGGAATCAACTCAAGATAAGCTGCTGGGAACCCCTGTGAGAGAGCCTCTGGATCAGGCTATTTGAATTGAGAAGACCACCCTAAGTGTGGGCAGGGCCTTTGAGTGGCAGCCTGGATAAAAGGAGGTCCAAGGGGAAAGCTTGGCTTTTCGTTTTTTGTATCTTGATGGTCCACTCATCCACTTTGTTGCTGCTGCAGCCACAACTACTGCTGCTGTATTCCTTTGCTGACACCAGAACTCAGTTTCTTCACACTTCCAAGGAAGACCAGCAGTTCCAGGAATTTTCAGGCCTTCAGAACCAGACAGGGACTGCTGAGGCCCCCAGCCCCAGGGGCTGAGCAGCTCCTGGGTTCTCAGCCTCTCCAGTCTTCAGCACGAAGACAGCCAGTGCTGGACTACCCAGAAACATCATGTAAGCCAATCTAACAAATACTGTTTTAGCAAACAAGTCATTCTTCTGGTTCTGTCCCTCTAGGAATTAGTTCCTCCTGACTAATCCATCATCAAAGCAAATGCTGATCTCCCAAATGTCAAATATTCTAACTTAGTAGTGATCCAGATCCTACTCATTTTCCAGGCTTTATACATTTAGGTCCTTCTGTTATATGCTCTGAGGAGATTTTTGGATTTTGTTTTATTTTGTTGCTGTTGTTCTCACTTACAGGTAAACGGATTCTATATATTAAGATAGGCAGAGTGTTACACAGTTATGGGGAATATCACTGAAAATGTCTCAGCTCATTCACAACAAAATTGGTCTAGAAGGTTCTTGCTCAGAACGTCATCGTCTGTAGGAGAATCCCCCCGGAGGTGCTTGCTGCTCAGCAGTGTCACACTGCTGGATTTAGAAAAGTCAACATTCTGGAGAGGAGGCATCAACTGACAGTCCCATGGAGCCCCATGTGCTGCACAGCTTTTCCTCAACTGTCACAGTCAGAAAGGAGTGTGACTGATGGCCGTGCCTCTCACACAGACCAAAGTACTTCTCAGTAACTTCATCCAATCGGGAGAGACACTGGCAAAAGCTTAGATTCTTGGAATAAACCCTTCTTTTATTTTATAGAGAAGTAGTTTCTCTAAAATCTAGCAAGCTGTCAACAGAGACGAAGTTGTTACCCTTTTGTGCTGTAGAGCGTGCCTTCAGGAGGGGCTCTGCACTGTACATTAAGCTCTGGCTGACTTCACATGTACAGTTAGCAGGCCTTAACGAATGTTTATTTCTTAATCAACATACCAGAACTTGAATGGAGTTGACTAGACCAGTTACCTAATCACACAATGTTGTCTTCAATTGTACTGTCACAGACAGTTACACAGAAATCAATCTTTTTAACTCATAGTTTTAAATGTGTCATTGCACGTGTATTCCTGTTGGTGTGTGCATGGAGGTCAGTTTTGGCTATGTGTCATTCCTCGGGTTCCATTCACTGTTTTTTAAATTGGCCTGGAGCCAGCAGTCCCCAGTACTGTCTCAACCTACCCAGCACTAGGACTGGACATGGACACCACCAATTCTTTTTTTTTTTTTTAATTCAGGTTCTGGGAACTGAACTCACAGCAAGCGTTTTACCAACTGAGATAGCTCCCCAACCCCATAGTTTTAATTCTTAAAAACCCCAAATGTTACTTAATTAGGTCAACAGCCTTTTTAGTAGTCTTGGTTTATATCACTTTGAGCTTCAAAGACCATATTAACATCAACTTTCTCTATAAGAGCAGATGTGCCAAAGGAGGGTTATTTAAGAGTTTGTTTCAAACTCTAACAACATTCCCAAAAGATAATTTGTTTGGAGTGTTGACAGCATAGAGGATAATTCTCCCTTGAATTTATAACTCCTGCTTTTGTTTTTAAACTAATCATATTACCCTACACCTATCAAGAGCGATGCAACCAAATTTACATTCTCATCTCGAGAACTCTCAAGTACAGGAGTAGTAACTCAAGTCAAAAGAAAAGGAAACCAACACATCTAGAAGGTGCCATAGCAAAAGCTCTCACGGCCATCAGACTGTTCCTCCACTTGAGGAAATGCAGGTGATGCTCAGCCTGGGAGCATTCAGTCGGCTGGCCACCTACCAGCTCTCACAGTGCTCACACTCAGTCTCGTAGGTGGGGTAGGATGTGTTCATGCCTGTACATACATGTAATTTGTTTGGAGACAAGGAAAGCCAGAGAGGCATAGGGCAGATGAGAGTACAGAGGAAGGATTTCTCAGCACGACCAGGCAATGATCAATTGTCTCATCGCATAAGGAACTGAGGACTAACCTGATAAAAAGAATGGAAGCTTCGTTCCCCCGGCTGTTGCACAATCACACGAGACTAAGAAAGAAAAAAAAACATTTTAAAAAAATGGTTAATCTGAAATGTAGGTATAAGTGACACAGAAGCAACTTTCTTAGAGAATCTTGCATTCACAGTGCATTAAAAAAAAATCTATGGCCAAAGCTTATCAGAGATGGGTGCTCTCTATGGTTTTCCTGGCACTATTTTGATAATTCTTTATATTACTTAAAATGGGGGTGCCTTAACATTATAAGGAATGAAGCCTTGTTGCTCACCCTGGAGTCTAAAGATAGCATGTGCAAGTGGTAGGAACTGAGCGGGAGAGTGGAAAGGAATGCTAGGGAGGAACATTCTCAACATTCCCTTGTCCAGAGTCTGCTGGCGTTTCAAAGAGCAATGCCTCATATCCTACAATAAAATCAGTCAACATGATCAGGCCCTCGGGACTCTGCTTAGACTCCCCGAAGAGACTGCTCAACATGTGTGTTCATTCAAGTGTTCTTTTTGATTAAATATTACACACAGAGGAATCACGAAACATTATGGAGAAGAGATGGGTAATACTTGGCATCTCCTGTTTCTTTCCAACTGACTCTGATAAAGCACTTATTTCCTAAATAGCCTTAATGTAACAGATAAGAGAAATTACAGTGCCATGAGATGCTGTGGGGTCACAGGGAAAGGGAACCCCTGAGGTGAACATGGCTTAACTGGACCAAGAGAAGGAGTGCCTGTGTCCTGCTGCAGCCAGTTACACACCTTAGATAGCAGCAAGCAGACAGAAGCCAGGGAAGAGATGCCAAGTTAGTTACAAGCAAACTGGATGGAGGATAGTAACATAAAAAAGTCTAGGTCTGAAAGCTGGGCATGATGGTACACTCCTGTAACTTCAACTCTTAGAAAGCTAAGGCATGAGGATGGTGAGTTCCATGCCGGCCTTAGTCACCCAGGGGAAAGGAGGGTAGGAGGGAGAGAGAGATTTGATTGATTTGAGTTACATCTTACCCAGAGGTTGTCATACATTCTTCCTGTCCCATACACACCTCAAATCTGCATTGACAAAATCTAACATTTTCTAACTCGATATAACAAGTCAATGGTTCTCAACTTTTGGGGTTGAACAATCCTTTCGCAGGGGTTGCATATCAGATATCCTGTGTTTCAGATTATGATTCATAAAAGTAGCAAAACTGCAGTTATAAAGTAGTAATGAAATAATTTTATGGTTGCAGGTCACTCTAACATGAGGAACTGTTATATTAAAAGGGCCACAGCATTAGGAAGGTTGAGAACCACAGCTAAGGGCTTATAAGAGAACATAGGTAGACAGCTTCTTACCATGGAAGGCAAACTTGAAGTGGGATAATAGGATCAAACACTGCTTTAAAACAATAAATACACTTTCACAAATAGTACTTTTACACATTCAGCTCTCACAAGCATCTCTCTAGAAAACTAGCCATTCACCTTTTCCAACAAGTAGTTACTGATATGCCCCCCAATAGGGTCTCCCTTGAAGTCGAAGTTGATATCCATGTATTTTCCAAACCTGCTTGAATTGTCATTTCGATTGGTTTTGGCATTTCCAAAAGCTTCCAAAACACAGTTTGACTTCAGCAACATATTCTTCACTCTTTAACAAAAATATATCAAAGATATTTGAAAAAAAAATTCAGAGATGAAGACATTTAAAAAACTGGATAAACCTTCACTTCATTCTAGTCATTCTCTCTTTGTTTCTTTTTTGCTGACAAGAGTCCTCTCACATAGTCACACCTGTAGGAATAACCTGGCCTCTGACATGACCTGATTAGCGGACCATTGTCTCTGCCACTAATCCTGTAATGGACCCTTCAAACTGCTGCCCATAAATGACTGTATGCTTCACAAAGGCATGTGTGTAGGAACTGCTTGCTTACAAAGGAAACCATTAGATGATGGCCTGATATGCTCCAGAAAGACAGTAAATTTACATAAGCCTTATCTGCTATATAGAAACGAAAGTAATTTAGTTCTCAGCTAGCTATTCTCCTGGGGTCCAAAAAAAATTGTAAAAATTTGATCAAATGTTCACTCTAAAATTAGATTGCAAAATGAAAAATCAGTAGTGGGAATATGTCACAAATTTTTAAAAGGATTCTTTTGACTGGGTAATCCAGTTATGATAAAAATGCAAAGTCCACACAGTATCATCAAATCTAAATTCTCTTTCTTCACATCACCCAGCAACCTAGATTTGAGCTATCAAGCTGCCTGTGATGTATAGATTTACTGTGATTCATCAGTAAACTAATATTCAGCTTTAAAGGAGTCAAGGAAAAGGCTGTACCACATAAGAAACAAGTCATGTTGCTTCATTAAAAAACAAACATAATAACCACTCATTCACTCTTTACATATTTATTAGGCAAACACTGTATGCCAGGCACTGTTCTGGTGCCCCACACAGCACAGAACAACTAACTATGCTACTCATCTGACTGTGAGCCCAGTACAGTGCAGTATGAGACCCTTTTGCATAGGAACCTTACTTTGGCTCCCAGCATCAGTGGGTTATGGTTGTGATAGCAATGGGAAGTCATGGGCCCACCTTAAAGGGCCCCCTTTCACTCAGAGCACAATTTTTAAAAACAGAGCAAGGAACCTGCAGAGACTTGAACAATAAAGTCAAGCTGTACAAATTCCAGTACTCTGCTGAAGCTGAAATCTGGCTGGAACCAGGACACTTCCAACTCTTTCAAAGTAGTTTTAATATTTTTTTAACTTGGTAAATCTGGAAATTGATATAGCAATAGAAGGAAAAGCAGAAAGACAATATGCAATATAAAAATCAAAGCAATTTACACATAAAAAAAATGCTTGACTATGGTCAATTTAGGCCTAGCCCAGTCTGCACATGATGCCCAGCCAATCTGTGTCCCTGATCCCTTACCTTTCTATCTCTGCTCTCTGGCTGGGGTTGGTGATGGCGGCGATATACTGCATGATATACTTACTGGCCTCTGTTTTACCAGCTCCACTTTCCCCTGGAGGGAAGAATTATGCAGGATTTTAATATCGTAAGGTAAGCCAGGAGTAAGCTCATTGTCAACAGAATAGTTTAAACCTTTGATGGTTATTCATTTAGAATTGTGTGTTACATTTCTTCCACCTTCCCCTCCTTCTCCCTCTCTCCTCCCCTCCTTTCCCCATTTCTTATTAAGTTATTTTGTCCTCGGCTGCTTCTAATAGATATGAACATGTCTTAAAAAATGACAGAAGCAAAATTATAAATTACAAATCAATATTTAGTTAAGGAAAAATATATCAGGGAGTAAGTTGTGTTAGACTAGTTCCTTAGACTAAGCAATCACTCCTAAGTATAGGTGAAACAAAGTAAGGTGCTTATCCAAACAGTAGCTACAGCTACATTTATATACCCTCATTTTCTACAGAAAACTTATTTCAAATTTAATGGGAATAAAGTAATTGATTACAAAAATTAGAGTCAGGTGCTCACAGGTCCAGAGACCCAGGCTGAGAAAGGTAGCTTGAGCACAGGGATTTCCGAAACCAGTTAGATCCAGTCTCTTGGTATAAAAAAGGAAAGAAAGAAAAATAAAAGTCTTAACCCCTCCAAATTACAATAATTTTAGTGAAAAAGGAAAACACCATGTTTGAGACACAAGGCATCATGGAAAGTGTGACAATGAGTACAAGTGGTAGTAGTGGAGGGAAAGATTTAGAAGTTCCATCTACTTGTTTAAACACCAAAACTCCGCTTACTAAACTTTCTTCCAAGGGAATTTTTAAATGTAGTATAACCAAATGTATCAATCTCCCAAGGCTTTAAAATTAATTTTTTTTTTTTTTTTTTACAGATTATACTATGTGTTACGACTAAAACTGGGCTAATAGATCAATAAAGAATTAGATAAAAAGGGTTAATTACATAATGGAATGGCTAAAGAGAATGTGCTAGTTCTATAGACGCCCTAGTGAAAATGTGTCCACTATCCACTGCTAAGTGGAAAAACTAACTTTGTAAGAGTGGTATATGATTACAATTCTGTATTTTTACTTATTTATGCACGTGCGACTCTATGTACCTATACAGAGAGAGAAAATATGCAAAAGGACACACACTAACCATCTGCTACTTCTGGAATGTTGGGGGACAAGACATTCAAGAACAAGTGAATTTTCTCCTGAGTCAGGTGGGTCCTAGAGGAATCTCTCCAGACCAAAAAAAAAAAAAAAAAAAAAAAAAAAAAAAAAAATACAGCTCTTGCCACTGCACATGGTTGCTCACTAAGACTTGATAGTAAGACCCTACTGCTGAAGATACTATATACTTTGGTCACTAGAGATGTAGAAATCAAGCTGGTACTAACCTGGAAGCTTTCTCTCTGCTTGCTTGCTTTCATAGTACCCAAAAGGTGCTATATAGGCTGCTGATATTTGGTGTTCATCAATAGTTTTACCCTGTGAGCTACAATAATGGCACAAATGTTAAGGGGGGAACCAACTACTATCTGATTGGACTTAAGGCCCATGCCACAGGAGGAAACTCATGCTTGGTTCTGTAAACTTAGCCAAGAACCTGTGGCTAGGGAGGTCACAGGCCTAGGGGAATCTACTACTATTACTTTTATGGACATAGCCTCAAATTGCCTTCTAAATACTTATCTTTATACACAGACTAATGCAGCTCTCAGTCCTCATCAGAGAAATTTCTTTTTGTAGTGACAGTGATTAATACTCACAACTGGTCTAAGTGCAGAGAATAAGGGTCTGTGCAGGGCTTAACCATAAATGGGTTATCTACATCACAAAGCTCAAGAAACATTGTAGAAGAAGGGGTGGAAGGATTTTAAGAGCCAGAAGTTAGGGAGGACTGCTGTGAAACTGTCTTTAAAACACGAGAGGGTCCCCATACTCATAACTCACAATAGGCAGCTATGGTTGCCTGTACCAGACTCTACATGAGATTCATGCCTGTCAACATTCTAGCATGGATGGAAAAGGAGCTCCCAAGGCCCACCCCTAGCTGAGGAGCTACCAACAGTTGATGGCTACCTGGGGGAAAGAGCATCAGCTTTTTTTCAGGGGTGTGGCTCCTGGTAGGTTGACCATCCTTCAGGGGATGGCCCTACACACATGTGTATAAAGGTGTCTAATATCAACTAGATTTGGTGAGTTATAAGCAAAAAAAAGACATGAACTTGGGAGGAGGAAATGGTGGTGGTGAGAAGAACTGGAAGGGAGGGACTTGGGAGTGATAAATAATAAAACACACTGATAAATGATACAATATATTGTATGAAAAAAAGACTAAAGGACTTTTATTTTCATTCATAAATTCGTGTAACTGGTTAACTTTTTAAATTTAAAAATGTTTTAGTTATTTAAAAAAAAAAACAGTTTAGTCCCAGGCTATAATTCTCTAATTCCAACACTAAGTTATTTAATCTTCTGACCCTTAACATTCTTATCTGTAAAGTAGAAAAATAACTATGCTACATACCACTTAAAGTTATTTTGATAACCAAAATAAAATAATGGTCATAAAATATTTTGAAAAGCACAAAGCCACTAAAGTAAAGAGGAAGTATTATTAGCACCCACAGAGATTCCCACATCTCGAGAGGCCATTCTGGGCCAGGGAAAAGGTATTTTCCTTGTCCTCATTTTACTAGGTGAGATGCTGCAAAGTAATCAGCGCTGTGTGAGTGGCTAGGCTCCCATTCTGAGCACGTGGGCTGCAGCTCACCTACTCCTCCAAAAGGCTCAGATCCAAGTTCAGGAAGCCCATTCCCACCTCTGTCTGCGCCAGAGCACCAACTTCCAAACTCCAGTCTGACTTTGAGTTCACCCCTCACATTTGGCATAGAAGTGCATCATTTTCTTTGTTTCATTCTGTTAACATCTGAACTGTTTTTGTATTATTTTGTTTTTTTTTTGTGTGTGTGTGCTTCGGATAGGAGGAATCACATCCTATGCTGGCCCAGTCTACAAATGACCAAAAGGCATGTGAGTATAATATGCACTCTTTTTATGAGATGAGGTCTTGTTATTTTTTCAGGGTGGTCTTGAACTCCTGCATGTTCAAACAATCCTCCTGCCTCAGCCTCCAAAACCAAGACTAGAGGATGATTGAACAGGATAGAAATACTTTGGTATTTAGGTTCATTACTTTTCTGGGCCCTATAAAATACCTTAGGTTTTTAAGCTTAAAACAACAACAACAACAACAACAACAAAAACAAAAAACAAAAAACAAAAAAACCCCAAACTCATCAACTGTGTGAATTCCTGAGTAAAATAAATAAATAAATAAATAAATAAATAAATAAATAAATAAATAAAAAAAATAACTTTTGACATTGTAACCAGGGCCCCCTCCAAATACCTGATATCATAATACAGGTGTCTTTTGATCGCCTCTTCATAGCCTTGTAAGCAGCGTCAGCAATAGCAAAAAGATGAGGAGGTCTCTCATACAGCTCACGACCTTTATACTGCTCGACTGTGTCCCTTCCATAGATGTTCAGCACCTTGTAGGGGTTCACAGAAACGACCACTTCTCCAATGAATGTGTAGATGCGTCCTTTCTCAAATCTGCACAAAGCAAGAACAAAAGGTAGGTGGGATGGGTTCTTTCCTCTTAATTTATTACCAAACAGGCTTAAATGTTCCAGAAGCTGTTTCTGATCTGATAATTCATCAGTTGTCAGTTTACTTTTAAAGACCACATTACAGCTAGATATAGTGGCTTGTGTCTGTAGTCCCATTTCCTAAGAGGCTGAGGCAGGAGAATTGCTGTGACTTTAAAGCCAGGGAGTTCCAGGACAGCTTGGGCTACAGAGTGAGACTCTGTCTTAAAAATAAACACACAGACAAAAACCCAAAGGCTATGTCTGAGTTGGGCATGGTAGCTTACACTTAGCTCTCTTAAGCCTGAGGCAGGAGGATTGCTGTGAGTTGGAGGCCAGCCTGAGCTATGTAGTGAAGCTCAAAACAAAACAACAAAAAACAAAATCCAAATCAAAAACAAAACAAACCAACTAATAGTAGAGACCATATCTGCTGTGGTACCCTTTGGACGTCACTAGTGAAAAAGACCAAGGGTTTAAAATTCAGGCAAGAAGAATCTAGCACTTAGAAGGCTGTGGATTTCCTGTTTCCATACAGAAGGTCAAGCAAGAAGAGGAAAAAAGTTGGAGAAACCCTCACAGCTCTAGTAGGATAAGAAATGGAAGCTAAATCAGGTCTTCGATTTTATTTCACTGGATTTTCAATTACAAAAAGGCCTGTTCACATTTATTTAATCTCCCTCTAGAAGTCTCACTAAATTGTCAGTAAAGAAATAAACACAGTAAAATCCACAACAGAGAATGGTAGAGGAGACACTTTTGGTCTAAATCAAATTGGTTTTTGGAGTGACTGCCTAGAATCCTGTGGTGTAGATACAGCACAATTTATTCAGTGACCTCCCTTCCCTCCTGCTACTATGAGAGACACTGCAGAAAACATCCTGGACGCACAACTTACGAATCAGTGAGAAGGACTCTCGGGGAAGTGTCTATATTTTTAAGGTATATGTAATACGATTCAATTTTTGTATGGGATCATATTTAATTATGTTTGTCTATCTATACATACATTTGACAAATAAGTATATGCATGCATGGCAAGATATTATACAGCACATGACATGTTTATCCTTATATACATACAGTGGGGTGATAGGGATGGGTGAATGAGGAAGCAGGTCAGAAGAAGCCATTGGAACAAAGTAAAATTAGCAAAAGCTCCATGACTGAAATTGTAAATAGGGATGATAAACCTGCACAAAAATTTAATATAAAAACATAGAAACCCCACACATACTATTTACAATGTAACCTATACCTCTAAGTATGTACAAACCAGAGCTTAACTGTTTCTGCTCAAGTGATTGTTATCAATACACTCTATCTGCTGAAAGGCACAGGCAAATACAGCCTTCTTTCAGCATCCATTGGAGATTGGGTCTAGGAGCCCTTACAAATAACAAAATCTGTGGATGCTTAAGTACCTTGTGTAAAATGTCCTAGATCTGTGTAAAGACTAGGTATATTATCCTCCATAATCTGTAGGCTATAATAATTCTGCATACAAGTTATATGCTATCTAAATAGCCCTTACATTTTTAATCTGCAGTTGGCTGGTTGTAAGGATACCACATCTGTGAATATGGAGGGAAGATTGTGTCTCACTTTCAAGAGTTGAATGAAGAAGGCTCACAGAGGCAAAATGCTGGCCCATGGGTAGTTTGTCTCTAAGTACCCCACTGTTTATAGCCAATGGACAAGGAGAAATAAGCATTAGGGCCTGAACAGCAAGTTTTTAAAACTTCTTTCCTTTAAGGTGGAAGTTGTCAGCTATAATTAAGAATGGAAACAAATAAGTACCAAGATTTTTATCAAGTAGTTGGCATGTATTTAAATAAGAGTTATCAACCAGTGAGGTTTCCTGTGCATTTTTCTATTGTGATTTTCCCACTGACAGCGAAAGCACTAACTTTTGGGTCCTTCCCATCTGGGCCTGAGTGTTCCCATTACTGACTTAACAGGGGTGAGACCTTGTGAGAACTATTTACCCTCCCTATGCTCCAGCCTCCCTAGCTATTCAGTGGTAATAATAATATTCAGTGGTAATAATACCCCTCTAACACCCCTTCCCTCCCCCCCCAAAAAAAACCCCAGCAATTAATTTTATACTTCTATTATGCTATGCCTAAAAGTGATGTTTGTTTGCAGCCCAGGCTGGCCTTGAACTATGCAGCCAAGGTTGGCCTTCCACTCCTGATACTCCCGATTGCAGGTAAGCATAGATTCTCTCTCTCTCTTTTTTTTTTTTTTGTCAGAGCTGAGGATCGAACCCAGGGCCTTGTGCTTGCTAGGCAAGCACTCTACCACTGAGCTAAATCCCTAACCCCAAGCATAGATTCTTTACCAAGTGTTTTTATTTTTATTAATACTGTCCCTACTCAATAGCCTCCATAGATGATGAATAGACTAAATGATCAAAATGTCATTCTTTGTCAATCAACTGCAAGTCACCAACAAGATATCTATCTATACAACTTACATTTAAAGGCCCACGAATGTGAAGCTGGGGAGATAGGCTCAGTGGCTAAGATTGTGTACAGTTATTGCAAAGGACCAGAGTTCAGTTTCCAGCACTCATGATAAGTGGCTCACAAGTGACTGTAACTCTTAATCCGAGGACTTCAATATCCCCCACTTTGGTCTCCAAGAGCAAGTGCATAAACCCTCCCCACAAGATATATATTTAAAAAACCCACAGAGAAATAAAAAGTAGGATTCAGCACTCAAGTGTCTCTGGTTGGATCTGTAAATATGTAAGACATGCTCAGCAGGCATGACCAAGGAACTGAGAAAGATGGGGTTGTTTAGTTTTCAAAACTGCCCAAATTAAAAAAAAAAAAAAATGAAAAGGAGCAACAGGCTGTTAAGGAAAAAGTTACTTCATGAGCTTGATACTCTGACTCAGAGGCATAAGCAATAATGTATGTGACAGTGTGTTATCTCATCCTCACTGTATTTAATAATGCACTTTCTCACTGAATAATTCTTATGGCCACAAATGGAATAGTCTCTGATATTCTGTATTAGTTCAAATTAAATATTTTGTTTAATTAAATCACTAAGCATCATTTCTTCAAGATATAATTAAAATAAGTGAACAGTAGCAGATGTGGGGACTTATACCAACCACTCCAGCACTTGGGAGGCAGAAGCAGGAGATCAAGAGATCAAGGACAGCCTGGGTTACCTTGTTTCAAAAAGCTATAAAATGTAGAAATCATTTCTTTATAAACCATGCTATTTATAAATCACAATATTTATGTTATCTGTTGACTTGAAGACTGTTTCAGAGGCTCAACAAAATATGATATTAAATAAATGCTTCAGAAATTTGCAAAAATGATAGAAAGTTACTTTTGAAATTGTACACTAGTTATCAAATGACTTTAAACTTGGTTAGATTTCAAAATAGCCACTAGATGGTGCCATTATACACTCTAACATCAACTTGCCATTTCAGATGCCTGAAATGGTGCCTGAAATGGTGCCTGAGGGTGGAGAAGAACAGAAAAGTACTGTAGTTAGGCCCTTTCAGGACTTCCCTGGGGGAGGATCTGCAGTAATTACACTAGAAGACACACTGCTCCGAAAGAATAATAAAAGCATTCCTATGATCTTTGTGTGTAAACCTGTTATGACAAAGTGTCTACTTCATATACTACAAGGAAAGGGTCTAACCCTGGAAATTAAAAGAGGGAAAACTAAGACAAGAAAGTACTGTAAATAAATCATAACAACAGCGTGTAACGGGAAAGATAATAAAACCATATGCTATAGTAGCAAAGACTATCACACACACACACACCCACACCCCACACAACCCTTCTAATGAGGAATCCTAAAGTCACAGACAAACTCTGTCCCAGGCATACAAGGTCCTGTCGGCTTTACTTGACTCCTAACCACCAACACCACCTCTTTTCATTAGCACTTCTCCATCACCTATCCAAAACAAAGGCCTTGCCTTCATGCTTCTTCCCCTGAGTTTCACTACCTGGCATCCCTTCATCCTGGTTCCTTTCCTGCCCCACACTCAGCAGACTCCCCCTCATTCTTCAAAGGTCTGAGAACCAGTTTCTCTGTGGAGTCCTACTCGATACTCAATCTCCAACACCAGTGTTATGATTTTCACCCACGTTTCCCCCTCAGAACTCTCCCACTCACTAAAACCGCTTAGTAAGACAGGGCATGGTGGCACACGCCTTTAATCCCAGCATTCAGGAGGCTGAGACAGGAAGACTGTTGGAGTCTGAGGCCATCCTGGATTATATATCAATTACACACACACACACACACACACACACACACACACTTGTCTTAAATTAACTTAAAATTAAAATTAGCTGAACAAGGCATACCCCTGTAATCTCAGGTCTTGAAAAGTGGAGGCAGGACGACCGACCAGGAGTTCCTGGTCATAGTGAGCTTGAGGACAGCCCGGGTTGCATGAAATTGTATTGCAAAAGTTAGAAAAACAAAACCAAGCCGGGCGGTGGTGGCACACACCTTTAATCCCAGCACTCGGGAGGCAGAGGCAGGTGGATCTCTGTGGGTTTGAGGCCAGCCTGGGCTACAGAGTGAGTTCCAGGAAAAGTGCAAAGCGACACAGAGAAACTCTGTCTCAAAAAACCAACAAAACAAAAAACCCAAAAAACAACAACAAAAAAAACCCATACCAACTAATCAAAAATAGCCTAAATAGTTCTTTAAAATGTAAAAAAAAAATATTTATTGAAACAAGTAGATATTTTCATTTGTTTCTAAATGAAACAAAACTTCTAAAACATTTTTAATTAATGTGTGGCAACAGAGAAGATATAAAGACAATATTTTTGGAAGACACATGTACAATATCCACGAGCTCTGAAATATTTTGTTGTTAAAAGTATTCTAGCTCACTCACTCACATCACTTGCATACAGGGCCATCTGTAGCAGCTAGACAAGATGCAGCAGCCCCTTCAGACCAGTCACAGTAGAGCATGTCTACAGCCTACAGTCAAGGTGTGCACAGGCGTGTGTGTACATGCAGATGGGAAGGTGACAAGAACGCCACGTTACTATATTCACAGAGCAGATGATGTGACATGATAGTTTCTGGAAACCTGGTGGAGTAAATTTAAATTTGATGTGTCTGGACACCAAGAATGAACAACAGTTTTATAGTCAGAGACCAATAAGATGCTTAATGAAGGGTGTGAAAATAGAAATCATGGATAGAGAATTTCAATTATTTTAAGGGGAAACTGAACTGAATATGAAAACTTACCAAATATAAGGGATAATTTTTCTTTTTAAATTTACACTGAGTATAAGACAAAAAAGGAGATATTTCAGATCATATCCTCCCTAACTCCTTTCCTCTTTGTTGACTTTTCAGGCACACTTACTTTGTAGCTTCCTCCAGACAGCCTCAAACTTGTGACAGTCCTCTGCCATAGTTTCCTGGGAGCTAGCTTTACAAATGTAAGCCACCACCCTGGCTTCAGATTGTATTTCAAGTTAGATTCATGCACTAACAATTTATCGGTGCCCTTGTTTGACTTCATCAAATCCATGGGATCATTCATAATCAGAAGGAAAATTCTGTGTTTTTAATAAAAATCTTTATTCATGGGCATTGCTCATTTATTTTATGAGAATATACACTTTCTGAAAAGATGGTGCTTAATTATAGTCAATTTGGGTCATCTCCTTCCTTTTCCAATGCAAATGAAGTCTTCTGTGGCTATAACATCCTTATTTCTCAGGAGAGGTATACTATCTATGATGAGGCATATTCTCTCTCTCTCTCTCTCTCTCTCTCTCTCCACACACACACACACACACACACACACACACACACACACACACACACACACCCCATTCTTACATTCTCAGCCAACTCCAATCTGGGTACCACTTCTGTATCTCAATGCTCGGTCCAGCTTTCTGAAGTAAGTTACCCATGAACTCGAACTTCACTGTTTGGGCTCCTTTATCACAGTTTCTCAGCAGCATTTGACAGAGTCCCTTTGCCCCAGCACTATCTCCCCTGGGTTTCTGTGAGCCCACATTTGCTGGGTTTTCTTTGTATTTCTCTGGTTTTCTTTTTCAGGCTCCTTTGCTGCCTCCTCTTTTTCTATGTATCTCTAAATAGATAAATTCTCTGGGACTGAGTTTGGGACCAACTTCAAATACCAAGCAAGGCACTCCTATATAAAGAGGGCAGTATAAGGATATCTGGCTCTCTGAAATCATCAATAAGAGCAAGACAAAACCAGAAGAGAAAGTATTAACTATTATGAAATAAAATACAAGCTGCAACCCTGAGCCACTATATATGAAGAAAGGTTGTGGATGCCAGAAGTGGTAATCCCAGGACTTGGGGGACCAAGGCAGGAGGACTGCCAGTCTTGTCTACATAGTGATTTTCAGATCAGCCCGGGCTACAGTGTGACAGTGCCCCGACTTCTGCCAAAAAATGACCCGAACAACTGACGTAGCAGAAGAGAATGCTCAGAGAATGGCACTTTCTCCTGCTGTCTCAGGATGGGAGAACTCCTCCAAAGGCAGGCTGAAGTCCCTGAATAGCTAAGTGGAATGCTAAGAATGGAAGGGTCACAATATGCAGGTGGCTTCAGAACAAAGTTGGTCCCATTAATCACATACTTCTGAGCAGCTGTAAGGGAGCGCTAAATGAACATAAGAGTAGAAACTACTGTTTTTACTTGGATGGCAGAGGTAAAGGAGAATAATTTGTACAGATATTTTCTATCAGAAATAAAGTAGATATGTAGCTTTTAAAAAGATAAATGGCAATGAAATCAGGTAATAGGAGGGGGAAATGGCTGGAATTCATTACATATATGAAATGGCCAAATCAAGAAAAAAAATCTTTATAAAAACAAATAAAAGGGATAATGAATGTTGGGGAAATAGACAAAGATAAGAGAAAAAAAAAGTTTGAGATAAAATAAGTGAAATGGAGCCAGGCAGTGGTAGTACACACCTTTAATCCCAGCACTCAAGAGGCAGAAACAGGCAGATCTCTGAGTTTGAAGCCAGCCTGGTCTACAGAGTAAGTTCCAGGACAGCTAGGACTACACAGAGAGACCCTGTCTCAAAGAAACAAAAACAAACAGCAACAACAACAAAATGGAAAAACAAAACTAAAGTATGATAAAGAAAGTTATGGAACTAGAATATAACTGAAGATCACATATTGGTGCCCCAGACAGCTTTACTATCTGATAATAGTAACATTTAAAAACAGTAAATAATTAAAAAAAGAAAGAAAGAAAAATAAAAAGCAGTAACTGCAGACACTGCTCTCTAATGTACTTCAAAGCACATGAACTATGAACTCTAGCAACAAGGGAGCTTTCCAGTGATCACATCTCCTACCAAGATCTGCCCCTGGCTGGCTCTGAGTTAGGTGACTGCTGAGTGCTCAGTATGCTGATTGACTTGGCTAAGCACAACTGAAGCATGGCCAGTTAGTCTCTGTCCATCTCCAGAAGCATCTGCTGCAGAGCTAGCATCCACTTGTTGTCCTTTTCCCAGCAGGGGATCTACCCACTGTCTGCAAGTGAACTCTGCTTCTGGACACTGGTGGCGTTATTTAGAGCTGGATTGTTCAGTTGTTAGATTTCATTTTCTATGAGCTGTTTCCCCACTTTTTATGTGTAAACAATAAAATGTGCATTTGAAAATGAAAAACATTAATAACTGTTAGAAAAATAGATAGTAGCTTTGGAAAACAAACAAATGAAAAAAATTACAAGGCATTAGTGTGGGGAATTGAACTGTGTTCCCCAAACAATATATTAGGAAGTCCTAACTGTCCTGTAATAAGTTTATATTTGGAAACAGGGCTTCTGCAGATGTAATCAAGATGAGCTCTTTAGGGTGGACTTTAAAGAAGGGGAAATGTCACATGTGGACACAGATAGAACCATGTGAGGTAGCATGAAACAAATACCATCTACCCCTACCATCTATCTACCTACACCAGAAGCTAGAAGAGCCTAGAAAGAGTTGTCAGAGAGAGCTTGGTTCTGCTCATACCTTGATTATGGACTTTTTGTCTTAGGACTGTGGACAATAAATTCTATAGAAACTCTAGAGATAGAGTTTTATCATAATAAATTCCATGAAAATCTGTCTTAGCTTCCTTACAAAAAGAAATTCAAATCAGTAGGATTCACCTTCTCTCCTATGATCAAGTGACTTGGCAGTGAATGGTGTTAATAAGGTGTTAATAAGAACTTGAAGTCCCGAGCATTGCCCATCTCTATCACAGGTACTGTCATGATGTGACTACTGTCACTCCTTCAGATCTGCTTCCCACATATCACCAAATGTGTCCTGAAAACACACAGCTACTAGAAATGCCTAGTCTTCAAACATTTCAGCAGGAAGCCACAATCTTGCCAATGTAACATCCAGACAGTGGTCTGTGTCACACCAGTACCCCATCACTGTATGGTCTGGCCTCGAACACACAATTCTTTCTCCATCTCAAAGCTCACACCTGTTTGTTTCCCTCATGGTGGTTGTGACAAATAGTTTTTAGGGGAACAGAGGCTATGACTGCCCTGTTTACTGTTTTACCTTCGGCATGCAATACAGT
The DNA here is from genome assembly GCF_903995425.1 of Onychomys torridus. NCBI lineage: Eukaryota > Metazoa > Chordata > Mammalia > Rodentia > Cricetidae > Onychomys > Onychomys torridus. The sequence continues at coordinate 69,043,421 of NC_050450.1, forward strand.
CTGTATTACTAAGGAAAGGTTAGATATTTAATGAATAAAACCATAATGAATGGGATGAATCTCTAGCACATCTCTTTCTTTCAGGAATTGTTTTGTACCCTGCTTATAGACAAAATTCAGGTTGTCAGGTATGATATGAACAGCCTTAAATCATCTAACATCATTTTCCCCTATTTATATGGTTAATCCTAGCTTTTGCTGTCTGTTAGCTTCTAAGTTTCAAAAATGAAGGGGAGGTGTAATGATAAAGTGGCAGAAAAGGCCAAGGTGAGTTGCTAAGAGATCATGCCATGCAACAGATCTAATGTAGGCCGTTTATTGGGGGAGGGAGGAGAGCAAAAGGATGCTTTGGAGTGGGAACATGAGAGAGAGCTAGACAGAGACTGGGAAACAGAGAGACTGAACAAGACAGAGAGAAGAAATAAGACAGGGAGAATCTGGGGTGGCCGGGGCCTTTAAGGGTGGTCCTGTCCATACACAAGTCTATACAACTCAAAGCAGCAGTGGATGATGACAAAAGCTGTGGCCACATCTGCCTCCGCAGGTTGGTGGGCATGCCAAATTTATAACAGGAGGGGTACAATACAACAAAATGTTATCTAATATCTAAAAGATGGGCCATATATTCATGCCCCCATAGAAAATAATTGGTTCCTCTCTTTATGTGAGGAACTTCAAAGCCAGGAAAAATGAAAAAGGTACCTACTCCAACTCAAATCTGAGATACCATTTTCACTGCTGGAGAACATGGCTGCAAAATACGTGGGGCTGAGTAAGCAATTAGGGGGCTAGTCCCTGAAGGAGACTAATTTTCTCTCTCGGCAGGCATTGGTTGCCTGCAGTTCTTTGTCTAGTGGTGGAACTCTGTGCAATCTCCCTCCGACCTCTCATTAGCATGTCATTGTTTAGGTCTTGTTCAGACAGCCATTTCTAGTCTCACAGCAGACTTTCTGGTCTTCTGGCTCTTATAATCTTCCAGGATGTTCCCTGATCCTTAGATACAGGTATTGCTCTGAAAAGGCATACACACAAACAACAAAAATAAACTCAGCAGATTGTATTTATATATTTGTGCATCTATCTGTCTGTCTGTCTGTCTGTCTATCTATCTATCTCAATAATAAAGAAAAAGAGGCTATTAATTTGAGATGGAGATGGGGGAAGGGAAGGGATTAGAGAGAGACACATGGGAGGGGTTGGAGGGAGGAAAGGGAAAAGGGGGAAAATGATATAATTGTTTGTTTTTGTTTTGGGTTTTGTTTTTGGTTTTTCAAGACAGAGTTTCTCTGTGTAGCTTTGCGCCTTTCCTGGAACTTGCTTTGTAGACCAGGCTGGCCTCGAACTCACAGAGATCCACCTGCTTCTGCCTCCCGAGTGCTGGGATTAAAGGAGTGTGCCACCACCGCCCAGCTGATATAATTGTATTTTAATTAAAATATATTAAATAAGAAAGACAAGTAAAAAATAAAGATAGTTAGAATGCTAGTTGGGTGGCAATAGCCTATAAGGCTGGGGTAGGGTTCTTCAGAAGGCTGTATATGCCTTAAATCAGAGTCCAGTATTAGGTACTCTTCCTCTTATAACCAGGATTCACAGATCCAGGAACTGAGGAATGAAAATAAAATGGTTCCACTCACTATCACTCCTAGTGGCTCATTAGGGACACTTTTGTTTCTTGTTTCTACAAGCTTGTGTTCAGCAGGCCTAGAAGTTTTGTTCCAGAGTGAAGAATGCTTCTACCAGGAGGCACAACAAACACCCCATTGATTGGAAGTCAAGACTTCTCCTGACATTTTGGGCCCCTGATGGCTTTGAGTCAACTGGCTAAGAAAGGAGTAACAGCAAGAGGTGGAGGTGTGACTGATCCAGACTAACAAAGGGAAACTGGACTGTCAGAAATGCAGATCTTTTAGCACACCTTGTCTAAAGCCCTGTGACTAAAGTCAACAAGAAACTACAACAACCCAACCCAGGCAGGTGATAATAGCCCAGACCCTTCAAGAATGAAAGTAAAGGTCACTCCTCCAGATAACGAACCGAGGCTTATTGAAATGCTTGATGAGAGCAGAGGGAATAAAGAATGGGTAGAAGAATGTAGTTATAAATACCAGCTTAAGATCATGTGTTCAGCAACAGAAATAAGGGTTATAATGGAAATGACTTTTTCTGTCCTATCTGTTAAGAATTTCTTGTTCACATATTAAATGGAAATTTGTAGCCTTTTTTTTTTCCTATTTATCATTGTAAATAGAATGTTTTATTATGTAACACTGATTGATATCATATTAGAAATTAAGTGTTGGTAAATCTATATCATGAGATTTAAACTAAGGGACATTAAAAGATTAAACATTCCTAAAAGGACTTTGCTACCAAAGCTCTTAGGAGCCCAGAAGAATGCAGTTCAAGTCTTAGACACCAGGCACTGGAACTGCAAGTTTGAATGTTGTCTTTGCTGGGTTTGATTTTGGTTTGGTGTGACTGTTCATTGCTATGGCCTCGTCTTTTCCCTTTTGTAATAAAAATCTCTACTTGGTACCATGATATGTTGAACAAATCTAACTTGGTTTTGCTATTTATATGTGCTTACAGTTAAGAGACTTGCAATTTTTAAAGCACTGGGATTTTTAAAGGTTTGGGGGGATTTTGATTATATTTGATATTATGAAATAAACATGAGACATAGGGGAAAAACAAGTAGATTTGAACTGGAATTGGAGGAATCATGGACTATGGAGTAGAGAGAGAGGAGAGAGGAAGTAACAGTATGCATGTGCATTTCCTAACTGTACACTCAAGATGCCAACAAGGAATAACACCCAAGTGTAGGTGTGCAAATACCATTCTTACCTGATAGGATCCAAGGCTCCATGGAAATGAACTGAAGTCTTCACAGACTAAAAGAACCACAAGATGAATCTAGAGTATCTTATAGAACCAGAAAGTAGAGAAGTGCTCGAAGAATGACAGATTGAATGGCCCCCCTGGAACCAACAAAGAAACTGGCATGAAAAGAAGTGATACCAGTGACAGATTTTAGTTCATGGAACACAGTAAACACTCAGCATGATGCAACTAAAGACATGTATGAGACAGAAGGAGCTTCTCCTTACAGAACAATGTCCAGGCATACAAGTAGAAGGGTTGACGTCAGAACATCATCAGTAGATGCTGAAACCAGCAGTTACAATCTAAGGGACAGGATATTTACATAGCCTCAGAGTACTTCCCCAGAAACCAATTCTTAATTTCAAAGGAAAAAATAACTTTATAGCAGAGGGAGTTCATGAACACTAAAGCCAAGTTATTAAAATTAGAACCACCAATACTAGAGCAAACTGATACATGCTTGTGATGGTTAACTTCACTATCGACTTGTGACTGGGCCACAAGGTGCCCAAAGGCTTAACTAAAAGGGTATTTGGAGAGGTCTACATGGGCATTTCTAGGTGAAATTAACCTTCTAATTAGTGGATTGCTTAAAGTATTTTCCCTCCCTAGCCTAGTAAAGATCTGAAGAAAATAAAACACGATTCAAAACAACAAAACCACGGTTTTTTCTCTTGTCTGTATCTGCACTAGGACTCCAAATTTTCTGCCCTTGGGTTTAGACTGGACGTGATACCATCAGCTCTCTTGGTCCTCGGGCCTTCAGACTCAAGCTGAAAACTGTGCCACTCTTTCCTAGGTCTCCTGTCTGTCAGCTGCAGACCGCAGACGTCCCAGCCTCTGAACTGCATAAGTGGACAGATACCTAACAGTAAATATCTCTCTCAATCTCAATTTCTTTTATACTTACCTTTCATATCTGACTGGATCTCTTTCATCAGAGTACCTAGGTTAATACAGATTTGGGAAACAAGAGCAATTCAGGAGGAAATTTAAAATGTGAGAGTTTTCTGAACTGCTGTGAAGTTTCTAGAATAGGTCTTTAATCTGATTGAGGGCTCTGCTTCAGATGGTAAAGACGAGTCCATAGCCTATTGGGAAGATGAGATATGCAAAACAAAACCATTGCACACTCTTTGTCAGCCATTTGTAAGAAGCAGGCCACTGGGAGTCTCTGTGTAAACGTGAGCTTAGGGATCCCAGTTGGACTAAAGGGCAGCACACATGGCTTGAAGGAGACACAGAGCAGCCCCAAGACTGAGAACCCAGAGGCCAGCAGGGCCTCCTGCTAGGACACAGGGAGGAAGGCACAGCAGTGCATGCGGCAGTCCCAGCCCAGAACCTGAGCCTCAGCCAGAGCCAATGGAGGCTGGAACTAGAAGACAGTCTACACACAAGTGCACAGGGCCTGCTTGGAAAACAAGGCATGGCTGAGTAGCACTGCGTGAAGGAGGTGTGACAGTGAGTGTGCAGCACCCTCCTAATTTGAATCAAGAGTAAGGGGAGGATTGCTTTGAGGATATTACTGGAACAGCTGATAAAATATGAACATCAGCTAAGGGTCAGACACTGAATTGTGACAAAATTACATTTCCTGATTTTGATCACTGCACTGTGGTGAAGAGAACAGTCTTGTTTTTAGGAAACGTGCCTTGAATTATTCAGTAGATCATGATGTCTCCAATACACTCTCCAAAAGTAAAAATAATTATATGCATATACAAAAATATAAAAAGAGAAGCTCAGAAACAGCAAAATACAGAAAACTGGTGAAGGATAAAAGGTATTTGTTTTTTTATACTATGTTTTCCATAAATCTGAAATTAAAGGATGAAATTAAAAGTCTAAATCCCAAGGCTCTTTACACAGTAAGTTTAAATATCAGTTAGTGTACTAGCTGTGACAAGGTGATATAAACTAGTAAAAGATTCAAATGATATAAAAGATAGTCAGTGAAAGTATTTCTCTTTCCCTCTTGGAGGTAACCACTGCTGCAGCTTTCCTGTGAAATCTTCTGGAATAGTTTATGTATACACAAATGTGCATGTGTAGGTTTTAAATTATTATTAGTGTGTGTGTAGATGTTTACATGTGGGTGCATGTATGCCACAGCACACATGCCATCAGTTCTCTCCTGCTACCTTTGCATAGGTTCTGGGGGATTGAACTCAGGGGTCAGGCTCGGCAGCAGGCTGCAAGTGCGTCTATCTGTTGAGCTAACTCTCCACCTGGTAATACTTTTTGGTGGTTTTTTAAATTAACATAAACACATTTTTTCCCCCTAACTAAAATATTTATCTTGGCAAAAGTCTCATATAAGCAGATAGATAAAAGTTTCATGTTTAAAGGACTGCACGGTATTGAGTTCATACCACTGGTCATTCACATTGTTAACCAGTACTTGTTACTGTGGACAAAGCAAGTGTAAACATATGGTGTTTATTTTCCTTTGGGCATATATGCTTGTGTACCTGTATAACACACTTCTGTGGTGAAAAGTGCTGGTTTAGAGGCTACTTGCAGGAGCTGGAAAGATGGCTTGCTGTTCTTACAAGAGATCTGGGGTCAGTTCCCAGCACCCACTTGTTGGCTCAAAACTGTTTTTTAACTCCAGTTCCAGGGGATCCTATGCCTTCATTTGACCTCCATGGGCACTAGACATGTACTTAGTACACATACATACATGTAAGCAAAATCTTCATACAATATAAAACAAAATAAATATATCTAAATTTTTTTAAAGGCTACATGCAATTTATAATTTTGATTTATTGCCAAATTCTTCTCCAGTGAGATAATATAGTTTATAATTGCATTTCCAATGTGTGACAGTTTCTGGCTCTGGGTGTGGACTTTTTAACTACTGCTCCTGGACTGTTTCGAAAGGAGAGCCTAGACTGCAAAGTACACAAAACTTTGACCCCTTTGTTTGCCTGCTCATGCACTCACTGCTCACTGGGGGGCCAGCCAACTTCAGTGAGGGTCAGTTCACCTTCCCAGTTTTTGGATGAGTACTTCTCCCAAAGGCAAAAGCACCTTTTTCTGCTGCCTCTGTCAAAGCCATGGTTTCTATGCAATGGAATCACTTAGTTTATCCACTTTGTAGGACTATGGGCAAGGATTATGTGTTGGAAAGAGAAGGGATTTTCAAGTCACACAGTCCTGGGGCCTCAGGCTTGAATCCTAACTACTGACTGTATGTATTTATATGCATATTTGAGTAGTCAGTAAGTGCCCAGGAGCCTGGCACTCAAGCCAGAGCTTAAGTTGAGAGGAAACTGAGAACTATATTACACTGTTCTATGCTTTATATAAATTGACAGTGCCACACAGTAAGCACAATAATTGAGTTTAAAAATTAACTATTTTTAAAACTATTCTTTTGTTCTTACTCTCCTCTCCACAATCCTTAATCATATGGTTTCAAAAATATTTGAGGCAATGATAGAGATAGAAAGAATGCCACAGTTTAGAGAAGGAGACCTAGCCCAGCTTTCAAAGTTGGAGTTCAAGGACATTCCTAATGATCATGCTACCTGACATTTGAGTTATTTGTAATACATTTGCTATATAGGCAGTTTCAGGCACTTCTTGATTTCAATTGTCCTAAGATCACTTTGAACTGAATGTTTATTTTTATCTTCTATTGACACAGAAGCCTGCAATTCACAACAGGTATGAGAACTCCTGCTAAGCATAGTGCACTTGAGTAGCAAACGGATGCTCCTGGGCCATCGATAGCACAGGAAAGTGGCACTGACATAAATGTCCTCTGCATGTGGCCACTGGTTAGCACTAACTAGATCAGTGATTGTGTTACCACATCTCTGTGCCTCATATTTGTCATCTGAAAATTAGGGTAGTAATAGTACTGTGTTAGGCAGGTCTCTATTGCTGTGACAAATGTAGTGATGGTTTATAAATATACATAAAGGGTTATTTTGGCTTTAGACTTGGGAACTTTCAGACTGGGTAGCCCTTACTGCTTCAAGCCCTTGGTAAGAAGCACACAATGGTGGGAATATGTGGCAGAGCAAAACCTCTCATCTCAAGGACCAGGAAGCAAAAGATGGTAAGGATAGAGTTGAGAGTTCCATAATCTCAAAGGCATAATAGCCTAATTTATGCTTCAGTAATCTTAAGATCACCCATTACATCCCAGCTCTTAAAGCTTCTACCCTCTTCCAATAGGGGAAGGACCCTAGTTTTACTATGAGGGTGTTTGGGGGGCATTTTACAACCAAACTTGCCGGGCACAGTAGTTAGTGCATTACCTGTAATCCCAGCACACAGGAGGCTGAAGCAGAAGGATCCAAAGTTTGAGATCAGCATGGGCTACACATGGCAAGGACAAGGCTAGTCCTGCTGGCTATAGTGAGACTCATGCCTAAAAAGCAATGCGCTATCCAAACTACAGCACGTAAGCACCTCATGAGATTGTTACAATAAGTGAGATGCTCCACACGAAGTCCTCAACACACTATTGGTGCAAACTAAGAGTATAATTACACTAAGCATGGTTTTTATCAGCAGCATTCCTGTAAGTCTTTTAAATATTCTTATTGCTGTCTTTGCATCCATTTGTATTCATGTGTTCGCTCATCCAGTTACTATTGGTCAGTACTCATGTTTCAGGGTTTCTGAGCCATGAGTAATAAACAGCTGACCATTTTTGCCTTACTGCAAGTAAGAAGGAGAATAGGCAACCAAATGTGTACTGCACTGGTAGAGGAAGGGACCAAGTTTCTGAACTCACTGCAGCTGCAGTCATCCACACAAGACCTATACAAAATCAGGCTTTTCAGCACCTTTTTGTGGAACAGGGAACAGCCTGGAGGCTCTACCCCTAACTGACTAGTGACAGTTAATGGTGGCTGGAAAATGGGTGTCACTTTCTTTAGTGGTGTAGTCACTGGGTAAGTTGCCCACACTCCAGTGAACACCCTCTCACTCATGCTCATGCAACCCTAACTTACCTCTGTGGGTCACATGCACACAAAGGACATGAAAGTGTGTATGTGTGTGGTACTTGTTGGGAAGAAAGGTTTCAGCAGGGGAGAATGAGACGAGGTAACAGGTTGAAAGAAACTGAAATTCATTACATGCATGTATGAAACTGTCAATGAATAAAAAAAACTAACAACAGCCAGGTGGTGGTGGTGCACGCCTTTAATCCCAGCACTTGGAAGGCAGAGGCAGGCAGATCTCTGTGAGTTCGAGGCCAGCCTGGTCTACAAAGTGAGTTCCAAGAAAGGCACAAAGCTACACAGAGAAACCCTGTCTCGAAAAACTAAAAACACCAAACAAACAAAAATTAACAACAAGAAGGCCATCCTCAGTGCTGGCTGGCTGTCATTTACACTGCGATTTTTGCCTTGGGGCTGTGGATGACCTCCTCAGTTGAAGGAGGGAGGTTAGGCTGAGGCACACACACTGCTCCCATGCTGGGGGTGTCCATGGGATGGATAGAGGGATCCTCACAGTGCTTACTGAAGGCCAATGCAACTCCTTTGATGCCAGCAGCCCCTGGGAAATCAGAATGTCAGGTAATAGCCCCAAGGTGAAATATTAATAGCTGCTCCTTGGGGGCCTCTGCATAATGGCTGGGCATTTGGGAACCAAGTTTTGTGAGTTAGGAGAAGGGAGCTAAGTTTATAGAAGACTAAAGAATATATAAAAGATAAAAGACATCACCATTACCACTCTGCAATGAGTTTTCATCTTTAAATTTGAGATAGATTATACAGCTTTGCTCGTATGTCAGATCCTTTCCTTAGTGCCAGGGGGAGCCAGATAGGTTGTTTTTACTTTTCCTGGTGCACTGCGCCGGGGCCAAGGCAGTTCTCACAGAGGCAGAGAGACCTGGAGCCACTGACAGACTTATTACATTCTCTACATATTAAATGGGCCTGTATTCAGACTACCAAAATCAACACAAAGACAAATATGATTGGGACCTTCTAGTACTCTGCTTTACCAGGTGGTCCATCTCCACTTGTGAAAATAACCAAGAGTTATCAATACTCAGGAACAACAGCCATCAGGAAGCAAACTAAGAGAGTAAGAATGTGGTGGCAAAGAAAAGAGTCAAACTAAAAACAGATCAAATACACCAGGAAATGGAAAAAAACAAATTTTCCTGCTTTAGCTCTTCTAGCAGATATCAAATTTTATTTATTTATTTTTTTATTGTTAGATAAAATTGAGAAAGGAATTTATGTAGGTGGATCAGCTGCCAACTGAAGACAAACACTATGTAACATTTGCTTTGGGTCCAAGTGGCACCACACAGGAGCTTTCTGGGCTGAGGGGCAAGCTCAACCTTGCTCAGCTAGGCCATGACCAGTTTCTTTAAATGCCCATTAACATGACATTACACAAAGGAAAAGTTATGGCAATTTATAAATAGCATTAGTTTCAAATCTTTGCTTAAACAAGTCCCACCAGCCTCTGTGAATAATAATTGAAACTAAACGATGACTGAATAACTAAAAGTTTTAGCATCCTTATTTTTAAATTTCAGAAAATAGTCTGTCTTAAGTTTTTGCTTATATAATTCCTCTAAGTTTAAAAACAAGGGTTTGGCCAGTGTATCTGGCACAGCCAGGCTGAGAATTCAGCTGGCTCACTGCGTGTGTGGTGGAGCCAGAATAATGAATGTATCAGTGCACTGAGGTGTCCAGTAGGGCCAGGGTCTATGTTGTGGTCTGTTTGTATACTTGGTGAGGAAATTAGTTACACATAGGAGGATTGAGTAAAGAATATGCAGGTTTCTCCATACTGCAGAAGGAAGTTATAGATATCGAAGAGGAAATGATTCATATGAGACTGGAATAAAATGTGAGATACTAATATGAGCTCATGTTTAATGTAGAAAAAGAAACATCTCATGATATTCAGAGGACCTCCAAAGACACTGTGGATGTCCAAATTCAAAGATGCTCATGTCCCTTATATAAAACTGTGTATTTATACATAACCAATGTGTATCTTTCCATATACCTTAGATCATCTGATATTACTTATAAAACCTAATATAATGCCTACATACCACTTCATTTACATAGATTCAGTATGATACACTGTAAATTCAAGTTTTGCTTTTTGGAGCTTTATGAACCATCTTATTTTTCAAATATTTTCCATCTGTTGTTGGTCAATTCTGTGGATGTCAAACCCACAGACATAGGAGCTGACCATGCATGAATGCACCCTGCTCATTCTTCAGCTCTGTTTGCTAAGGAGCCTAAGGGTAGTGACAAGCAAGGAACAATCACACCTGCCATCCAGATCCTCTGAACTACCCCCATGCACAGCCCTATCAATTTTCTTTGAGCTCTTGGCAGAATGGTCTATAGCTTTTACCCTGACTGGCCTTCAAGGACACACGGAACCATTGGTTACAAGGGACATAGACTAAATGGGAGTGAACTTGCAACACTGATCACCACATATGAACAACTGGATTATGTCCTGTGGACCGTGTGGTCACTTGTTAAGATATCTAACATGCCAGTTCCTTTGCATCAGCCCATATGGATTCTGCTAATAAGTTCCATCTTTGTGTACTTCCAGTGCCTTATAGAACAGCATACTAATAAATGAAGGCAGATACAAATGGTTTCAGTTGTTAATTCATACAAACATATTTCTCAAAAAATGTTTTTGCTGAGCAATGCAAATTTATCCTTACAGTACTGGGGGTCAAAATTCCAAAACCAAGGTGTCAGCAGCACCTGCCTTCCACATTGGGGCTTCAGAAGGAAATCCACTCCTCCTTTCCTAACTCCTAAAGGCTGCCTGCATTCCTAGGGTGTGTCCCTTCTTCCTCCATCCTCTGCTACGTCCTCTGCTTTTCCTGACTACCCTAAATTTTATTCTTAGTATAAGCTATAGGAAATATTTTTTTTCCTGAGGAAAAGCATGATAATCAAGTAGTTTGGCATTAAGTTTTTCCTATCCTCAAATTCTGTTTAAAATATAAAAAGATCACTTCAAGAAGAAAAAATTTTCTCATTGTTGGAAATCTGTGTTGGGAATTAGCTCTGGGTTTTAAAAACAACTTTTACATTTATGAAATCTCAAACTTAAAACTTGTTAAGAAAAGCATTAAGAAATAAACTCCCAAGTATTTTCACTCAGATGATCCCACCCATTGTTTTTATAAACATTATTTTCACATATTTATGTACACATCCATCTAAGTATGTATAAGCACACATAAAATTATAACATTATCAAAATCTATTGCTAAGATCAAGCAATTGATTTCAACCATAGAATTTATATATCATTATATACTTCAAATGATATATAGTTCAAGTTATAAAAGATAGCAGATATTGCAAAACCCAAATATTTTGTTTTGTCTTGTTTGTCAATTGTTGAGTATATCACATGATTACATGCTAATCTAATAATCAAGAAGAGACACCAAGAAGAGTTAGCTATCTAAAGAAGAAACCAGGGAGTCAGATAGACAAGTGACAGACAGAAAGAATGCCAGGTGGGGAATGGTGGAGAGCTGGACCAGTGTGTTCCCTGTAGGAAGGAAGCAGCAGGTTTACTGGCAGATGGCTCCCATTCTAAAAATGTAGAAGAGGTGTGTCAGAACTTCTGAGTTTTTCAAGAGAAGCTGCAAACAGCTTTTTGAACTTTTTTTAAAAGGGATATTATTCTGTCTGAAATTGAAACTAAAGTTTAAAGGATATAAAACTTATTTGAGAAAAAAAAAAAAGAAAAAGAAACAACAGCTTGCATAAAACTCATCACCTCAGCTGCTAACAGGTGTAATAACAGTCCCCATTTAATCTGTGGCTGTGACTCATCAGAGTTCTAACGTAAATAGGTGATACACAGTGTGCAAAACAATGAGAAAATGACCCTGCCCCAAGGATCCTGGAGTCAATTCTCTTGCAAGGGAAGTGATGCAACTTCAACTACACTCTGCTGGCAGGGATTGAGTCCACATTACAAAACAACATCTGCAAAACAGAGCTCTTAAAGGAACCTTCCAGAGTATTCCCACTTAGAAAGAATCTGCTTCAAAGTACTAAGAAGCTTGTGATGATTCAAAAGAACAAAGACTTTGGTTCTGACTTTTTTTAAAGTTAAGAACACAAACAAGGAGCTGGAGAGCTGGCTCTGCAGTTAAGAGCACTTTTTACTTTTGCAGAGGACCTGAGTTCAGTTCTCAGCACCCACTCTGGGTCTCACAACCTTCTACAAATCCAGTTCCATGGGATCTGATATCCTCTTCTGGACTCTGAAGGTTCCTGCACTCTCATGTGCACATATCCAACCCAACCCAACCCGGAGACACATAATAAAGATTAAAATAAATCTTAAAAAAAGACGAAATTCTCTTTGCATTCTAAGGCTGATTGTAAGATTTATATAGGAACACCAGCATTTATACATTGCATACTAACTACTATGACTGTTGTTTAGTTTATAAAAACAAATACAATTGATTCAATTTCTGTTTTTAAACATTTTATACTGTAGCACTTTAAAGTCTTTTCCACAGGCTTTTCTGGGTTCTGCTAGCCTTAAATCACTTCCCTCCTCCCACTGGGCTTTCAGGACAATTATTGCCTCTAACTTCTCTGCCAATTTATTACTGTTGTTTCAGGGAACTCTTCCATTGCTAATTTAAGCTAGTAAGTATCCCTACATGTTTATAGTATGTTCTACATTCATTCTTAAAATAAATATTAATTAAATTGATGTTGTTTGGTCTGTGTTATGGAAAGACATTGTTTCTAGAATTTTAGGCAAAATGATGATAGCCAAAAGTGAGATTTAGTGGTCTTACATTGTTCAACAGGGTACAGATCAGTTTGGATTCTCTCAAACACATGCTGAGGTTGCATGAGGAAGTGGTGTGGACCCAGCATTTAGCTATGGACAGTAGCACCAGGTTACAAAGAATAATATTTAAGAACATGTAGTAACTCTGGCTCAAAAACATTTACAGATCAGATAAAACATAAACATTCTATTCATAATTTGTTGCTTATGTTTATGGTCATTTCATTAATCAGGCTATTTCTGCAATTTAGTATAGTATTATTTGCTAAATTAGATACCCTGTACTGAATGTATAACCCTAAATTAAAATATCAAAACACAATGTGCAGTACAAAGACATTACACCTTGGGAGGTCAGTAGGTTATGAGTATTCCATGGGGAATGGGAAAAGAGCCCTGAAGAAGTGAGGCCCATGTGAGGGGACAGGCCTTTGTGGGATACAGAGCCTGCAGGAGTCTTGATCCTTACTACCCCCAGAATCCTACAGGGTAAATTTTAATTGTTTACAAAATATCCCGTTTAGTCGGGCGGTGGTGGTGCACACCTGTGAGTTCGAGGCCAGCCTGGTCTACAGAGGGGGATCCAGGACAGGCACCAAAACTGCACAGAGAAACCCTATCTCGAAACAAACAAAAACAAACAAAACAACAACAAAACTCAACCAATTTAGGGTATTATGTTAAAGTATCCAAAACAGATAAATATATTAAGGAAGTAAAATGTATTATTTATTTTTAATCCCAATATTATCTTAACTATTTGCAAAACAGGCTTCCTAGACTCTTCTGTCCAAGAAAAACAGACTTGTTTTGAATGTGTGGTCACAATGAAGTAAATTATCATGATGGAATTAGGTCTAAAGAAATGATGACCAAGTATAAGTTATAATTTCCTCATATGTTAGGCCTGCTTTTAGAACCAAAACTGATAACAAAGATGGTCAACTGAGGAAGCAATTAAAAAAAATCAAAATTAGACAGTACTGCCATATAAAACAAAGATTCCCCAAAGAATTCTTAATGACTAACTTTAAAAAGCAGACATGTATAAGGCATCTTAACAACCACGGCCATAACTTGCAAGGACACTAGGCTTGGAATGGGGCTGGTAGCACTAGCCAAGGATACATTTCTAGAAGAGTTGCTACAAGGGTCTGTGTTCTTTGCAGACGTCTCAGAAACTGGCTCTGATGGACACAGGAGCTCAAATCACATTCCTGGGGACTTCATGTTCATGACAAAGCTATACAAAAGGCCAGGATTAAAACTATAGGGCATTTATTTAGTATGCATGAGAGCCTAGCTTCCCTTCGCCTGCAATGGTATCTTCTGGAGTTTAATGAGAGGTACAAATTCACGATTAATAGGTTTTCTGTACCCCAATAATAGGTTTCTCTGATGACGCAGTAAGCCAGATCAAGTCAAGTTAAAAAGGGGAAAGACCAGGTTTATTTTGGGCAAAGCAACTCCCAGGTGAGTCCTCCAGCCCCCAGAGATTGAGGTGGAAGAAAGGCCAAACTAAAGCAGCTTATGTACCCTGTAGTCTAGGGGTGATGACGTGTCTGCCACAAGCTGGGTTTGTGCCCAAGTATAGTATGCTTTAGGGGAGGCGCTACCATAGCCACCAAGAATGCAGAACTGGGCTTTTTGGAGCCTTCTCTTTGTTGGAGATTCTCTGAGAGGGTGGGGTTTGGAGAGGCAGGAGTGGGGCTTTCAAATGGGTGAGCTAGAAGTTCCAGCGAACCATGATTATAAATTAATTTTATTCCACCATACCTACAGTGCCATGCTATTTTCTATAATTTAAGTTCAAATGTATTCTTTTATACATTTAGGGCATTTACCATTTTATACATTTAGGGCATTTATCTGTGAAAAGTGAATCTTTGTATTTTGAATGTCTAAAGAGATTAATACAGGTGTGTGCCTGTGTTTTGTGGCTGTGCTTGCCTCTGCACACGTGTGTGGGAGCTGCAGGCAAACATCAGGAGTCTTCTCCTATTGAGCTCCACCTATTTATTCCTTGTTTGCAGTGTGCACATATGCCAGTGTGCATGAAGACACCAGAGGACAACTTCCCAGAGCTGGATCTTGCCTTCCATGTGGTTGAGATGGGGACTCTTGTTTCTGCAGCTGTGCTGCATCCTCCCTGGAATTCTGGGCAATTCTCCTGTCTCCACATCTCACCTCACTGTAGTTGTGCTAGGAGTAGAGATGTATGCCACTGCGCCCCACTTTTTAAGTGGGTGGGAGAATCTAACTGTCAGGCTTGTGCAGCTAGTGCCTTTACCCACTAAGTCATTTCCCCAGCTCCCCCACTTTATTTTTGAGCCTGGAGTTCTTGTTTCAGCTAGCCTGGCTAGCCAGTAAGCCTCTGGGATCTGCCTGTCTCTGCCCACTCCACCAAATGCTGTCACACCTAGCTTTTATATGGGTGTTGGGGGTTGAACTCAGGTTCTTATGTTTGCTTAGCAAGCACTTTACCTATGAGCCATCTCTCCAACCCCAAGAGATTAATGTATTTTAAAGCCATTTCTCTTGGGAGCAAAGATTGCATCAACTGTTATAGTATTTTCACAGTGCCAACAGCGTTTGGTCTTCCATGACGACACTAGTCAGCTCCTTACTTGCTCACTAGGAATGAATTACTTATTTCTTTGCCTGCCCTTTAGTTTCAGTGTATTCAGGAAAGGAGTGGTGTAGAGTAAATGGTGAATGGCATTTCCTATTTTGTAAAACTGTTAACAATAAGCCTTAGCTAACATGAGGGAGGATAAATTTGTGTGGCTTGTATAGTTCTTCCTGTATGTTAAATACATACTTACATCATAGGATTATAGATTAATTTCATTTGAGGAAAATTAATAGTCACAAAACTTAGATTTATCAAAGTTGTATTTCCTCTCATGGAAGATTTTATAGTCAGTTCAAATCAGATGGGAAAAAGCTCCATAAAATTAATATAATTCTACTATTAGAATACTAGTTAATAATGCCTTGTATATCATTCTAGAAATTTCATATGCCTGTAATTTGTATACCTAGTGCTAAAAGATACATTACATAATACACATGTTTCACTGTACAAATGGAAGTACATGACATATATCATATAATTGCATCTATAAGTTGTTCTATGCCTTAAACTCTATGGCAAGGATCACTGTACCCTCCTTCTCTTTTTGCCTCTTGCAGTTAGGCAGGTCCAGGCATCATTTCTGGCTAATGGACCACTGTGGAACACAAAGACCTGGGCCAAGGCACAAAGAAGCTGGTGTGCACATGCTTTGGTGACTAAGGAAGCTGTGTTTGAGATGCAGAGTCAGCCACAAGATCAAAGTGTACATGCTCAGTCATAGCCCAGGGAGACTCCCAGATCCACAGAAGACCACAGATAAGTAAGAAAACTGCTTTTGTTATATAAAGGTCTGCACCTTCAGAGTGGGGTGTAGCTATAGCAATCCTGTCCATATTAGCATACTTGCATACTCCCTTTTTCCTTCACAACAGCACAGGTAACTGATGTATTCGCCCCTTCTGATGTACTTCTAGATAGTTTTGCTATTATTTCCACAATAATTCCATTATTAATATCCTTTGACCTACAATTTTGCTAACACATATAAACATATCTGCATAGGAAATTCCTTGAAGTAAAATAGATAGGTCATAGAACAGAAAATTTAAAAGAAAATTAAGGTAGGTATGGTGGCACATACCTATAACCTGAAGCACTTGGAAGGATGAGGCAGGAGGATCAGGAGTTCAAGACCATGCTCAGATACACTGTAAGTTCAGGTAGATAGTATGCTCATATACATAGTAAGTTTGAGGACATCTTGGGCTACATGCTATCCTGTTCCCCCCAAAACACCAAATGAGAAAAAAAAAATATATATGGCAATCACCAAAATTCAAAGTATTTGAAAGGAATTTCAGGGGGTAGGGGGAGAGAGGTCTTCTTTACATCTTACTCCACAACTTCTAGTATTTATAATTCCCCAAAACTATAACCACAAAACAATCAAAAATATTCATTTTCAATCAATTTAAACTTTACAACCACGAGAAACCAGCCAGCATATCTTTTTTATATATTATTTTATTTAAAATTTTTCATTTACATACCAACCACAGTCCCCCCTGTCTCCCCCACAACATCCCTTCACCCCACCCCCTATCCACTCCTTAGAGAGGGTAAGGCCTGGCCAGCATATCTTGATGTGGGGCCTCCAACATCTACATCCCTCCTCAGTCTGACTTCAGGGTCTCCTTTGGAACTTTGTGTTTGTCCATCTGTTTCTCCTGCCAGCTGCTTCCCACCCTTCCTTCCTTCCTTAAGTGTTTTTGCCTGTCTGGGCACTCTTCTCCACAGCTCTGTTGCAACCCATTGTCACAGGTTCCTGAGTCAGGTCACCTTTCCTCCTTCCACACTTCTTAGAGCTGATACACCTTCCAGCTGTGTTACTCTGCCAGCTGCTTCCTGCTGAGGTCTCTTGCACCCCCCACACATCAACACTCTAGCTTTGCCCTACTGTTTACTCTCGCCGTTCATGTAGCCCATTCCTGTACCTTCGGGTAAAGATGACCATAAGAGAAATCTGTAACATTCAGTATGTCTTTAAATAATTCTATTTATTACTGTATCTTGGGCATATTGGTGGAACTACCCTGGTTCAGAAGTTGTTTTGATAATTTAATGATTTATAGGCCTTTTACAAAGTAGATCAACTAAATAATGTAAGTTTTCAATGTTGATTTGATTCTAACCAGGATGGCCACCTGACTTACCATTACACTGACTTTGGCAACTGGTGGACCATGAGTAAAGCAAAGAGAAGTGTACTCCTTGAGAAGAGAAGGAAGAGGCCATGGCCATCAAAAAGAGGTGAAGAAATACAAAGGTTGAGGGGGAACTGAAGTAGCATCAGGAACCATGGGAAAGGGGGTGAAGCAGAGCCTCTGAGTGAAGGAAAACAGCGTTCTGAAAGCGACACTTCCAATGCCTGCGGGGACATTCCCACTAGCATGCCTCGAAGGGCTCTTCACACGCTGTGGGTTTAAAGCTCAGCTAATTCCTACAGCTTGAAATGACTCATTGCACCCAGTGTGCACGCTTCTTATGTCCATGACTGTCTACCTGGCCAGGCAAGACAGGAAGCCAAAGGAGGTTCTTCTTTCCTATCCCTGCCGTACCCTAAAATACCAGCTGGCCTCTCAATCCTTTCCCCTCTGCTCCTGCCTCTCACTCAGCCTGACTTGACTTGTGACAATACCATTAGCTTCTCTGACTCTATTTTACTACATTATTGGATTTGTTTTCTTCCAATTATGAAATGTTTTGAACAGTGTAGCAGACACTGTACCCATGCTCTTATCAACCTTCCTCATTTGCCTAGAGCTTTGGCTCTGTTCAGGTATCCTACATTACCCAGCTATAGAATACTGTTAACAAATATGGAAGCACAGACACTGTCCAAGTAAGCTACAAGTTGCTAGTGATCTATTAGGAATGATCTGAGTGAAGACAAGGGGGGATTTTCTTCAGTGTTCTCAAAGGCACATATTATCCATTAAAAAGACTTATATACATACACACATATGTATATACTGTGAGGTGTGGGAGGAAGACTAAGAGAATAAGTGAAAATACTGATACCATGGCAAAAACCAAGGTCATGAGAACATGAAACCAACAAGCCACATCCGCCAGTGTCAGGTCCATCCTAACTAGAAGCCTGACTAGCAGGGAAGTCAATTTGGCTTTGAATTCTGAGTTTGAGCTTCCTGTGGGACTCTGGGGTGGAAATGAGATCAAAGGGTGGGTGATAAAGGGGACACCAAGACTTGAAAACTGGTACACAAGTGATGGAGATCCACAAAAGTGGTTGCAGTCATCTGGCATGACAAGTGACTCATGATAGCTAAACACTATGCAGTGCTCACAATTTTAAGAGTTTCCACTCCCATTTCTCATTTGGGAAAAATGAGAGCAAGCAAGGCCTAAAACCCTTGTCCCAGTTTACCTGCGCTTAAGGCATTACATTGCATTCCCTGCACTAGTCACAGCAAGGGAAAAACAAAACAAAACCAACCAACCAAACAAAATACCAGAATCACACAGAGCAGCCAAGAAACAGAGACAGAGCACAACTAAGAAAAGCAGCTTCAACTGGTGTCAGCCTAAAGTAAAGATTTCTCTAAGCCAGGAATCTGGAAAGCCACCGAGATCACTAGCTCAAGGGGAGAAGCTGCCCAAGAGGGCCTAAGAAGCCTGTGTAGAAGTTTTGCATAGGAGAATACTATGTGCAACATATTCTGCTCGCAAGCCTCAACTCAACACTAAGTTACAAATGAGGAAAAAGAATATTTATCAAGTACTTATAAAATGTCTACCAGGTTAGGTAGAAACCTCATGTGTGTATTATGTCATTAAAATCTCATAGTAATATTATCTATAACTGCAGCATTATTTCTTCATGAATAGTTTCATCAAGCAAATGGAACAAATGTGAAGTCATTCAAACCCATCATCCACTCATGCAGCACATCCTTATTAGTTCAACTTTGGAAACACATTCAGCATTCAACAGCTTCTCTTGTAAATGGTCATTAGCACTGGGGATTTCCCAATCCTTGCAAAGATATTCAGGCATTGTCTCGCCTTTAGTATATCTTCCAATATCACCCTGTAGATAAGTCTGTACAGGCCTGGGTTCTTACAGATCCTATTACTCATTTATGTAACAAATATTTATAGTGTTAGGCAACGTGCCACATTAGACATAATAGTGATCAATATAATCATGGCTGTCACCATCCAGACAGTCCAGGAGAGGAGAGAAATCAGTAAAGGGAAAACAAAGAGAAAGAAGTATGGTAATAGAGAAAATGAAAGGTGGTATCAGTTCACAAAGGAAGGGTACTATAACTAGACATCAAGGCTCTGAAAAGGCAATTCCAGAAATAGCATCTAAGCTGAGAAGAAAGGATGGATGGGAATTACCAAAGGGATGGCAGGGAAGTATGGTGGGAAGAACAGAGCTCAACACAGATCACAGCAGGTCAGTGGCAGGAGGATTTGAGAAAGATTAAGGTATCTTTAAAGAATAGACAGATGTCTAGTAAGGCTGGAACACAGTATGCAAAAAAGATAGTAGGGGAAAGGGAAGGGAAGGTAGCAAGAGACAAGATAGGAGGAGGACAGGTGATGACACAGGTCTTCTAAGCTCTACTTAAAACCGTAGGTTCAGAGTTCAGTGTGCCAGTGTAAGTCAGGAATCCCACCACTGGGGATGGCAGGGTGGTTGCCTAGCACGAGCAAGGCCCTGGAATTAATCCCTGCACTGCTAAATAAACAAGTTCTATCTCAAGAGCAAGGTCCAGACACTGAAGGATTTTGAGGTGTGGGTTCAGCACTTTGGAAAGCTAATTCCGGCTTTAGGCATGAATATATTAAGTTTTCAACCAGGGAGACTTGTTGAGAGATGGTTGCACCCATGAGACTTCACTGAGACTGTAGCCCTGTGTAATCAGACTTAGAACTATGTGAATATAGGCTGAAATGTGTTCATCTATGGCTGACAGAGTCAAGATGCTCACAAAGACTGACTGTATTTCTGGCTTGGATTAGGAAGAAGGTAGTAGCTTTAGGTAATAGCTTTTTGTTTGTTTGTTTGTTGGTAAATTTCTTGAAATGGTAACACCTCTTAGTAAAGTGATTGCCACCATCCAGGTCTGAAGTATAAATAATACTCTGGGGCTGACATTTTAAATTTACTTCTCGTTTTATTTCTCCTGCATTTATAAATAACAGCAAATACTCTCTGGATTTGTAAACACAGAAATGTGACCTTATAAAATGGTGTGGGAGGAAGGAGGATAAACACAGGACCTACTTAATCAGAGTAACTATTAGTTGACTGCTAAAAGAAGAGCCAAGTAATTTAGAATAATGAAAGCAGGACTAAGAATTAGCAGCCTTGTTTAAATGAAGCCATGCTTCTTTCAAGTGGGATGCATTACAAATTAAGAATAATGAATCACTCTTAGAAATTAAATACTTTGGGATCGCTATATAGCCTATTAAAAGTCACCTTGGTATAATGCTAATTTCAATAACAAATTCCAAGCTTTACATTAGCTTAATATAAGAAGTTTATTCATAATCCTAAAGTATTCCAATATAAATGCTTCTGGGACAAAAGGTTGGGCCTTTGCATCATACAACCATTTAGTGACCTATCTGACAAATATTGTGCTACATCCAGTACATGCCTTCCTCTAGGGTATCAATGTCTATTCAGCAGAAGGGGTCAGAGAATGGGAAAATCAGACATAACCATCAATCTCGTGATACATATAGCTGCAAGGGAGGAGCGTCCAGGAAGAACATAAAATACGCATGGCTAATTTAGTTAGCAGACTCTTTGTACAGACAGTAAAACTCTGAGGGCAAGGCAGCTGACAGAGCAGATTGTAACAGTATTAAACAAGACACCTAGCCAGAATAGGGAGGGTTTCATAGAGACAAAAGCAGAGCCCAGAAAGACAAGGTAGGATTAGACAGAGAGG
The DNA here is from genome assembly GCF_903995425.1 of Onychomys torridus. NCBI lineage: Eukaryota > Metazoa > Chordata > Mammalia > Rodentia > Cricetidae > Onychomys > Onychomys torridus. The sequence goes on from NC_050450.1 coordinate 69,064,697, forward strand.
AAGGAGGCTAACAATGTTCTTGACCATGGGAACAAGGCTTTAACCGTAAGAACTAATACAGGCTTCAATGGCAAGAACTGGAAACCTTGGTATTAATAATTATTCTTGCCCTTGAACTTTGAAATCATTTTAATAATTCTTTCAATTTCTCCATACCTGATTGCTGTAGGACTATTAAAACCAAATTTAAACAAAGTTTGCAACAGATTGCAATTCTTATACATACATTACCTTTGAATATTAGGTACTGTGATATGCCCACCCTAAAACTAAACCCATGTTGGTGTTTAATCTCCATTGTGAGGTACTAAGAGTATGGAAACTTAGTCCGGCTATGGTGTTTAGCGGTTTTGATTAGGTCATCATGGTAGATACCTGTGACTGAAGCCTAGTGGTTTTGTAAGAGGGACTGGGCAGATGACTTAGTAAGTCAAGTAAGTGCTTGATTTGCCAGTGTAAAGACCTGAGTTTGGATCCCTAGAACCCACATAAAGCCAGACATGTCTATAATACCACTACTCTACAATGAGATGGAAGGTGGAAACAGAAGAATTCTCCAAGCTCACCAGTCAGTTGGCTTGCTTTATACAGGAATGAACAAGAGACCCTGCCTCAGACAAATAGGAAGCTGAGGACTGACACCTGAGGTTGACTTCTGACTTCTACACAAGTACCATGACATACACATTCACAAGTATACACATACATACACAAAGACAATTATTCAAGGGTGCCTAGCATGCTCAAAAACCTAGGTTCAATCCCAGAACTGAAAAAGCAAGCAAACAAACGAAGCAAAACCAGCCAACCAAACCAAGAGGGTGAGAAGCCAGAAGGCATATACACACCACGTTCTCTGAGCCACTTCAGGGCTCTGCCATCAAGAAGGTCATCTCCAGGAGTCCAATTGTCGAGAAAGAGGAGGGACTGTAAGAGTGTGAATTGTTGAGACCAAGATTGGAAAAGCACAGGGACAAATAGCCAAACAAATGGAAGCACATGAATTATGAACCAAAGGCTGTGGAGCCCGCAGCTGGAGCAGGCCCTCTGGATAAGTGAGACATTTGAATAGCTTGAACTGTTGGGGAGGCACCCAGGCAGTGGGACCCGCACCTGTCCTTAGTGCATGAGCTGGCTGTTTGGAACCTTGGGCTTACACAGGGACACTTTGCTCAGCCTGGAAGGAGGGGACTGGACCTGCCTGTACTGAATCCACCAGGTTTAAATGAATCCCCAGGGGAGTCTTGGCCCTGGAGGAGATGGGAATGGAGGGGAGGGGTTGGGGGGAGGACAGGGGAACCCATGGCCAATGTGTAAAATTAAAACACAAATATAATAAATTTTAAAAAAGGAAAAACAAAAAAAGGTCATCATCAACCTTAAACCAGAACTGTGGGCAAAATAAACCTCTCTTCTTTATAATCCAGCCAAGCTGTGGTACTGTGTTATTAGCAACAGAAACAGACTAAAATGCTAAGGTGTATATATGTGTGTGAAAAAAATTAATATAACTTTTCTTTCAAAATACTAAACTGTGTATTCATAATTAGTGAATAATGAATTCCATTGTATTTATATCAAAATAGTCAAAATTTAGCAATGAATACTTTCATTGCAGACATTACAGGTAATTCCTGACTATAACATCAAATAGGAGTTTAAAATTCAAAGTCCTAATTTATTTTCATCACAAAAAATGGAATTTTATCTTTTTCCTTCAAGTATAATATAATTATTTTAAAGATTTTAAAAAGAAAACTCATAATATGTTTTTCTAACTAAGGAAAAGAAAGACAACTAAAAAAGAAAGAACAGACACATATATTTTAAAACTTTTTGGTTAGGTAAAATTGTCAATTCATCTATATGCCATAAGCAAGTAACTATGACTTAATTTTCAACTTAATGAGGTACTAAGGTATACTATGGTTGGCAAAACTAGTCTTTTATCTGCTAGGTATTTCACAGTAAAAGAATACTTGTAAATTTTTTGATACTAAAAGATCTGAAAACTGATAATTCTGCTGGGACACAGGAAAACAATGGCCACATCATTTAATAGATGAACAGAGAGCAATCTAGAAGTCTCTCCACTACACTCAAAAGATGCATCTACATTTTATGCACTGAAACTACTATTATACACTGAGAAAATGACTCAAGTTTAAGACTGGTTTTGTCAGCTAAACAGAAGATCTCACATTTCCAAGGAAAGTAATCTCAGCTATGAAAAGCTAGCAAATCACAACTTATTTTCAATTTGAAAACCTGTAAAGAATAGCCAAATGAAAGAATTTCAGTGGGGGTGTTGCTACCCCTGTAGCTTTTCCTCTAAACAGGGTTCAAGTACTACCTAGCAGCCAGCACTTATGCAGTGTTACCAGGTTGGGGACTGTGTTAAGTGGCTTCCATCTGTTAGCACCTGAGCCCTCACAACATACTTCTTAAAAACACACGTCTGATTTCAAGAGGTGTAGGTACTCACCCAAGGTCCTTCAAGTATGTGAGAGGAAGAGTGGAGACCCACCTCTCCACTTCTAGAGCCAGTGCTCTTAACGTGCCCTCACCTCACCTGCAGAGCCTCCGAAAGCCAGAGGGAATTCTGCTACCATTCACATCTGCAGCTCCACTGTCCAGTAGACCCTGCCCTCTTCCCAGCACCACCAAGTTGGGGCTCCACACAATGCCTCTTCATGGAAGGAGGGCTGGCTAAGTAGGTGGCCACCAGCAACAGCAGCTCAGTGGGAAGACATCTCAGTTGAGATTACATTGCCATGGAGGAGGACAAGGAAAACTTTATCCAGTTCAAAGATCAAAATGTACGACTTGAGTTTCTAGCCTTCTTTTTTAGAACAGATGCTAAAAGAAAGACTGTGGTGATATTTTGTTTGTGATCTAACAAATAAAGCTTGCCTGAAGATCAGAGTGTGGAGCTAAGCCACTAGTTAGCCACAGAGGCCAAGAAGTGGTGGCACACACCTTTAATCCCAGCATTCCGGAGACAGAGGCAAATGGATCTCTGTGAGTTCAAGGCCACCCTGGGCTACACAAGATTGATCCAGCCAGGTAGTAGTGGCACATACACCTTTAATCCCAGAACTAGGGAAGTTGAGACAGGAAGTGATATAGCTGGGTGGAGAAAAGAAATATAAGTCAGGAGGAGACAGGAGCTCAGCATCTTTCAGGCTGAGGATTTCCCAGAGGTAAGAACTAGTGGCTGGCCACTCTGCTTCTCTGATCTTTCAGCTTTCACCCTGAGATCTGACTCTGGGTTTTTATCAATAAGACCAATTAGGATTCGTGCTACAAAAGACAAAGGTGGTAAAATAGTGTCAGAGCCAGAAGAAGAATTTTAACATGCTGTGCAGCCAGGAAGACCTGAGATCACATTCTCTTCCAGCATGGCTGTATCTTTAACCTACACTGAGAGTGAGGGTAGCTTACTCACAAGCATGCAGTGATCACTAAATGAGACTAGGTGGGCAATCCTAGATTCCAGCTCCCTATGCCTGAGAGTAGTGAACTAGAAAAACTTTTGAATTCTTTCCCGCTAAAATCTTAGGAAGTTCTGCTTCATTTTTGGTTCCCCAAATTTTTTAAAGTAACCCAAACAAAATTCTACCAGAGAAGTTGATGTCACCTCTTCCTTGCTTTTTCCTTAGCCTGGATTATTTTATTTTGTTTTTAAAGGAATGATTGGAGAATATTCAATCTACATAAAAGAAAGTTAGCAGTAGCCGAACAGCGGCAGCAGCTGGTTATTCACTTCATTTTGAAAATGTCTGCCGAAATATTGGCTAAAAGTGACTTGAAATGACACAGTAATAATTCTTCATCACATAGAAGTCAGTTCCATCTTTTTTTGTATGTTTGTTTGTTTGTTGGCTGGTTGGTTGGTCAGGTTAGTTGGCTTACAAAACAGGAGTCTATGCCAACTTATATTTGCTGTGAAGAAACACACAGGATCTCTCAGGAATCCTGGGGAGAAATTGCCAGACTTAGTGGTGACAGACCATATAATGGTTTCTATACATTTCTCTCTTCTAATTCTATTATTCCCTTATAAAATAGTTCCCTCTGCTTTGATAGCAATTTTCACTTCTGCATATATTGAAATGGCAGGTGTATTTGACTTAGTATAGCCCTTCCCATGGTTCTTTAAACAAAGCACAATCAACCTTGGTTGCGTATATGTTTGTGTGGCCATGTGTGCTTTCTGTAGATGGCCAACCTCTCTTTAGAGCTGTCAAGAATCCAATGACCCCAAGGAAGAGATATACTGTTTTTGATTATTGTTTTCTATTTTGAATCCTAGAGCATATGCTGATCCATATGACTTGGACATGTAAGCTGAAGTAATCTATGAACTGAGTATTTTAAGTGTTTATATTACTTAAGATTTTAGGAAGAGAAAAATAGAATATTTTCTTAAAAACAACAACAAAAACCCTTCACACCAAATTGCTTTGAACTTTCTCAGAAACCACCTGCTCATATCCATGTGCAGATTCACTGTTCCAACTTGGCATTCTGCTGTTAACTTTTACCAACAAGTCTTGAAGTTGTCCAGTTCCCAAGTCCAAATTTCTAGCAAAATAACAACAATGCACCAATGAAGCTTTGACTATGTATGAGTCAGAAACTGTTCTGAGAACTTGAAATGGATTAACTGTACTATTTTTAATTTTTAAAAGAACATTATATATAATCTAATTTACAGAGAAAGAAATTGAGGCACAGTGGCTCCTGCGTAGTATATTTATAATAAAAAACTATTAAGTGGCTGAACCTAGACATATGCCTAATGCTTCAAAGGATTGTGCTGAACTTCTGCATGAGGCATTTGTAACTGTTATGTCCCTAGGCTGGCTATCCCAGAACCAAGTCCTCTTCCAGCTTCGGGTGGGAAGGCTGGGCCATCAGGGGAGCAGGTGAATAACACTTCCTGCTGAGCAAGGCCAATAAAGTAGTCTCTCTTTAAGAGGGAGCCCTCTATTTTTGAGAATGCAAACTGGTACAGCCATTATGGTACTGTCTGGAGTTTCCTCAAAATTTTGCTCTATTGTATGATCTGGCAGTCCCACTTCTGGGTATATATCCTAAGGAAACTAAATCACTATTCAGAAAAAAAAAAAAAAAACTGCACTCCTGTGTCCATTATGCTAATAACCAACTGTGAAAACAACACAGGTGCCTGTTGGTGAATGTGTAGATTAAAAATAATGTGACAGACAGACAGACACACACACACACACACACACACACCCTACACAAAAATGAAAGAAACCCTCCTAGTTACAACACTGTGGTTGAACTAGAGGACAATAGCTATGTGAAACAGGCCAAAGAAATCAAGTTCTGGAATGCTCTCATTTACAAAGTGGATTTTAAAAAAAATTTTTTTTTTTTAAATTTTTTGAGACAGGGTTTCTCTGTATAGTTTTTGGTGCCTGGATCTCACTCTAGACCAGGCTGGCATCGAACTCACAGAGATCTGCCTGGGTCTGCCTCACAAGTGCTGAGATTAAAGGTGTGCACCACCACTACCACCTGGCCAAACCACACTCAGACAATCAGGTGCACAAACACACACACACACACACACACACACACACACACACACACACACACTTAAACTTTTTAATAAAAAAGGAAGTGTTGGGGCATAAAGGGGCTTATGCTCAAAGAGAAGCACTAAGAGAACCAGGAATGTTAATCGTGCAGGGATGTCTCCTCAAGGGAGAAATACAAACCCAAACTGAATACCTGCATTCCATCCAGAAAGCTGAGAGTTGCTAACAACCTGGTGACCTTTTTGCCATCTGAAGGGACAGGCCTCACCCTAATTCTCTAGAATGGTTATTCCAGATTCTTTCCTCCCTAGACCATTACCCATCCTTAGGGTATATGTCACAAGTACTTTATGGCCTGCTGACCTATATGTATGCTATCAGTCACAGACTACACTAGAATCTACTTGGCCTTTTAGCTACAGAACCTCACGGTCACTTGTACTTTGTAAAGGGTCTCTATGTAGTCACACCTAAGCTTTATCGTACACCTAGAATTGGTCTGGTTGCTGCCTGGAAACCTTTCCCCAAATTGTACTATGTTTTCAATATGCTGACAGTGACCCACCCGCCTGGCATCAGACTCCCTGGAGTCTGACCCAGGCTGATGAAGTCAGTCTGCACTGCGTTTTCAATCTTATCTCTCCGTGCTGTTGTTTCCCTGTGTGACACCTGCAGGGACCCCATCAAGAAAGAAAACTATGGCATCAAAAACAAGCTGTTGAACTTGTTCTTTATACAGAAAATTTTCAGACCCCAATTAACTACTGTTCAAGCAAAAAATCTTCATAATATATTAAAAACTCTGGGTATTTCTTGTTTCAGAACAAAGCTTCTTAAAGTAAGACCACATGATCATGTGCACAGTTTTAAAATCACTGGTATTTTTAATCTCCTAGGCACGATGGAAGTTTACTGTTGCTTCCTCAAGACAACACTCATTCCCAGGTGAGGTAGGGTGGTCAAGTGCTATGGGATTATCTGTGATCACTTTATTCCTGGAGCTGGCTGCCTGGGGAGAATCCTGAGGTACTTTAGATCTACCTGAGACACTTTCTTTTCAACAAACCTCGAATAGCTTGCCCTTTCCTATATTGTGGAATATTAATTAAAGATGTGCTACATTCACTCATGCTGTGGGATATTTGTTTAATGATGTGAGGATGTGTTGCATTCTTTTATGTTGCATTTGTTTAACTCTGTGAAGTTAAGCTCTGTGTTATGCTGCCTGTCTAAAACACATGATGGTCTAAAAAGAGCTGAATGGCCAGTAGCTAGACAGGAGAAAGGACAGGTGGGGCTGGCAGGCAGAGAAAATAAAAAAGGGGAGAAATCTGGGAAGAAGGTTCAAGGAGCGAAAGAAGAGAAGGAGAGGAGGACTCAAGGGGCCAGCCACCCAGCCACCCAGCCACCCCGCCACCCCGCCACCCAGCCACCCAGCCAGACACAGAATAACACATAAAGAAAGGCAGACAGAAATAAAGGTAAAAGCCCAGAGGCAAAAGACAGACAAGACACAAGCCAAGCTAAGTCTGGGGATTTATAAATAATGGTAAGTCTCCGGGGGATGTGTTTGGGGCTGGGTGGCAGGCATCCCAAAGAGCAAAGAACAAAATGACGACAGCCACTCGCATCGACTCCAAGCTCTCTACACCCCTGCTTTCACGGATCTTAGACTTCACGGACCTGCCCGGTTCACTTGTCTGCAATCAGCATACACATCTCTCCTCAGCACGGAGCCAGTAGAAATTTGTTGATGTGAATGAATAAATGCTTTTAAGGCATGTGGAGAAATGTACAGGAACACAACTACAGCAGTGGCCAGCTGCCACCTTAGGAAGAACAGGAGCCTGAAGACTGAGTCTCAATTCTGTATCTTTAGCTTGATAAATTATACTGTTAAAAATGTGCATCCCTCAGTAAGTTATTCAGTAAAACTGAACACCAAGTAAATTACACAGCACATACTGGATTGCCCACATTTTCATGACAGGGTCTCACTGTGTAGCCATGGTTGGCCTTGCAATAGTGACACTCTTGCCTCAGAGAGCACTGAGGTTATAGAAGCCTTCCATTTAAACAGAAGTCAGCTAGCACCAATTGTAAACTAGTCTACTCTGACAAACATCAGATTATCTTGGGACAGACAGCATGGTAAAATACAGAGTTTTCTTGTACATATCTCCCGCTGCTTCATACTTTTTTTTTTTTTTTTGCTAAATTCTGATATAACTGTACTTGAACTGGAATTCATTTAATTAAAAAAAAAACAAATTATACTTTGAAACCTCAAATCTATCCAATCGGCATAGGAAAGAATGGGGAGGGTAGAGATGTGGCTCAGCTGGAAGATTACTTGCCTGGCACACATGAAGCCCCAAGTTCAATTCTTAGCACCACATAAACCAGTGTGATGGTGGTGCATCTGTGTAACACTGTGTGTAACTCTACATTCTGGATGTAGAGATAAGAGAATTAGAAATTCGAGGTCATCCCTCCTTGTCTACATAGTAAGTTTCAGGCCAGCCTGGGCTACAGGAGACCATGTAGGGAGGGAAAGAAACTTACTAAATTTAAGGACAAAGTAGAATTTATAGTTCAAAGACAGATCATCTGTGACTATATACAGAAGGAATAATCTTTTATGCCAAATTGATATGGAAAGGGAACTTAAATCAACTTTTAGGGTTGGAGAGATAGATCAGTAGTTAGGAACACTGGCTGCTCTTGCAGAGGACCCAGGTTCAGTTCCCAGCACCCACATGGCAGCTCATAACTTTGTAACTCTAGTCCCAGGGTATTTGATACTCACTTCTTGCCTCTAGAGACCTTGCACACACATGGTGTACTGACATACATCCAGGCAAGCATAATATATGTAAAGTAAAATCTCAAAATAGAAATTTAAAAGAAAAGAACTTTCTTCTAAGCACACAAATCTTTTGGAAAACTGACTTAGAGGGAAAATGTCTACCCTTACTTATCTACTGTATTTTTACTAGGGATAAGAGGATAACATTGTGATTCATCCAACTTTCAAACAAGCAGTCCAATTCCTGCAGAAGATCCCAGAAGCCGTGGCCAATTGGAGACAGCTGTTCCGAGCCCAGTACCCTTGGCTGGCAGCATCAACAGTGACTGGACCATGACTGCTTTCCTTCTAGGTCATGGCCAGTCTTCTATCAGTGTGCAGAGATGTTGTGTCTCGTGTTTCTGTCTTGCTGTGGTGGTTTCTCAGTTCCACCTATGGCAGTTCACTGCTGTGTTCTGTTGTTCTCCAACAGGGCTGGAATGTCTTTTGAGCAGTAAGTGGGAGGTATTAACAGCACTCTGTGGTCTTTGTCTCCAACTTCTATGTGAAATTAAAAAAGAGAGAGAGAGATGGAAATATATGACAAAAGAAAAACTACACTGTGCTGAGTTGGAGCCACAGTGTCAGCAGCAAAAGCACAGGATCACAACCACTATTGCTGGGCAGAGAACAAGACATTAGCTATGGGAGTGGCTCTAAGCAAGATGAAAAACACGTGATGTCTGAGTCAGTGTCAGAGTGGACAGTCAGTGTGGGAATCAGCAAACTACAGTAGGTACCATTGTCCAGAAAGGTCCTGGGTGAGGTAGTTGCCTGATAAGTAAATTAGATTCTCTTTATTCTTTGAAGTTAGCAGGCTGGGATAAAGCAAGCAATGGATGAGGGGGGCACTTGGCGGTACTAAGCCATGTTCCATTCTCTTTAATTCCGTGTTCACAAGAAGGGTGGGGAAGATGACATGTGTGAGAGAAAAAGGGATAGCAGTCATACTCAACTTTCCTTTCTGTTTAAAGGAGTCCTCACAGATGGAAAAACTCAGCTACTCTGAGTCTTGCTCTGTGCTAGGGGGCAAAGCAACTCGACATACATTTTCTCACTTATTCTGCTTTATATGTGAAGGAAAAAAAATGAAATAAAAGGAGGACATGACTACTCCTACGGTATGGAGAAGATTTTATTGTAGATATAAGGGGAGAGTCAGGCAGAGGGAAGAGTGCAGGCTGACCATGGCCGGCAGGCTAAACTAGACTGAGAGAGGAGATGAGGAGGGAATGCATGGGAGGAGAGGCCAACCAAGAGCAGGCAGAGCCAAATCTACTGAGTTGTACAGGGATCAGGCTGGAGGAAGGGAAGTCCAGCCCCTGGGAGGGAGATGGATGAGAAGTGCTAGGAGGAGCCACAGGTACTGCTGAACCTTGGGGAGCTGGCTAGCCTGAGCTTTGATATGTTAATAGGCACCCCAGCCATTTGTCCTGGATTTCTGAGACCTAATAGGTTTTGCTGGTTCTCTATTATTGCATTCCTATTTTGCTGCTATGGAAACTGAGGCACACACATGTTGGATAAATTTCCCTAAAACCACATTACTAGTAAATGATACTCTGGAGGCAAAACTTGGGTCTGACCCCTGTGCTGGAGACTTAGTCACTGGGCTGCACCACCACAAATGCAGACAGACAGGAGAAAATAAGTTGGGAACAAAAATGGAAGTGATGGAAAGAAAATATGCTACAGCGCGTGCCAAAATCAACTACAAAACATTCACTTTTTCGATGAGATCTTGAAATAGTAGCAAAAACCAGAGGACTAACGGGGAGGGGCTGGACAGGCATGGAGCAGGGAACTGAGAGGCAGCAAAGGGCCATTTCTGTCCAAGACTGCTGCCTCCCTTGCTCCTCTCCCACCCTCATGTTGATAGATTCTGGTCAGAACATCAGGTAACTCATCTACAGATTGATGTACAAACTGTAAGCTCAACTCAAAAGTCATTTCTTCCACTTCGAGTTATACTCACAGGGGTTTGTGATTTTGTGAGGTCCTAGAAATGGAAACTGTGTGGTCACAAGGCTATGCCTCAGTGCTGATGCCATTTAGGACACTGAATCAGAGTCTCCTGTTCTCCCAACACATGAGAAGTGAGGAGGGGCTCAGACAATGGAACACACACCTTGTGGGATGTCAATACAGCAGAAAGGATATTTCTAGTAGTTATGGATGAGCCATTCCATGAATCTAGCACTTGGCAGGCTGAAGCAAAAAGATCTCAAGTACAAAGCCAGCTTGGGCTATATACTGAGGCTCTGTCTCAAAACAAGAAACAAATAACATTGATCAAATAATTTAAAAAATAAAAGAAGAGTTGATCCAATGAATTTAGAGTTATTTTAATTAGTATATCACTAAAATAAGTCAGGAAAACTAAAGGCCCAGGCAGTCTCCTATAAATAAAGTGAATTATTAACATCTATTTTAGCTTTCCTAAAACAAATTTCACTCTAACACAGCTGTGCTCTGAATAATGGAGATAAATGAAGAAAGCAGTAAAATTAACTGAGATATTCATCATGAAAGCAAAGTTCTCTATCCAATGAGAATATGCAGGATGTAGGAAATGACATTCTCCAAATTGTGATTACGTACAAGGAAAAATACTTAACCTGTATGTGCATATGGTGCCCTAGCTGCTGTCACTGGGTAACTGGAGGATGGCTGTAAGCAGGGTCAGCAGAACTATGTCTCAGAGACAAGTGGGCATTATGCTGACAAAAAAACATGCTGAGAAACAAGCAAGATATTAAAGACCCTGGAGACTCTGGGCCTAGTAGCCCAGGTCTGCAGGCCCAGCTACTTAGGCAATTAACACAGGCCTACCTGAGCCTCAGAGCAAGTTCAAGGTCAGCTGGGTGCTTCCTGAGACTCTGTCTCAAAATAAAGCGGGCAAGGGAGGTAGCTCAGTGGTAGAGCACTTGCCTCCTATAATGTGTGAGGCCCTGGTTCAAATCCTAGTACTACAAATAGAAAAGAAAAAAAATTTAAGACATAGGTGTATCTATTTCAGATATAAACTACATTTTTAAAGCATATAAGAATTTAAACATCTCTAAGTAGATTCAGAGTTTAAAAAAGGTCAGTTTGTTGGTCTGTCTATCCATCCATCTGTCCAAGCAGCTATCCCTTATAACTAAATTGAAGAATTACATTTTTTTCTTTTGATACTAATTTTCTGGGTTTTTTTTTTATTTGTTCGTTTGCAAGTTTTAAAAGATACAGATATAAGGGGGAGGGGTTGGTTAATCTTGACTGGGATTTAGAATCATTATGGAAATAATCTCTGAGCTGTCTGGTGAGGAATTATCTAGATCAGGTTATCTGAGATGGGATGACCCACCGTAAATGTGGGCTGTACTATTTCACAGACTAGGGTCCTGGACTGAATTAAAAAAAAGAAGAAGAAAAAGGCCTTTGATCTCTGGTCTCAACATCTACACACACACACACACACACACACACACACACACACACACACACACACACACCAAAAATAAAAAATAAAGAAGAGAGCAAGCAGAGCACAAGTGCTCATCACTCTTGGCCTTTTGTTTTTTGAAACAGGGTTTCTCTGTATAACCTTGGCTGTCCTGGAACTCGATCTGTTGACCAGGCTAGTCTTGAACTCACAGAGAACCACCTGCCTTTGCCTTCTGAGTGCTGGAATTAAAGGCATACGGCAGTGTGCCATTTCTTGGCTTCTTTTAAAAAATTGTTTCATTATTTTATGTGTATGAGTGTTTTGCTTGCATGTGTGCCTGTGCACTACATGTGTGCCTGGTGCCTGTAGAAGCCAGAAGATGGTGTCAGATCCTCTGGAACTGGGAGTTATGGTTATGAGCTGCCACACGGGTATTGGAGATTGAACCTGGGTCCTCTGGAAGAACAGGCAGTGTTTTGACCACTGAGCCACCCCTCTAGGCCCATACTCTCTGCTTCTTAATTGTAGGTGCAGCGTGAACAGCTATCTCAAGCTCCTGCCAGTGTGAATTCCCAACATGAAGACTATACCCTTGACCTGGGAGACGAGGAGAAACCTTTCCTTCTTAGGTTGCTTTTGTCAGGCACTTCTCTGTGACAAAATAACGTACACATTAAGGAAAGATGACATTTTTAATAAGTAAATTAATGACTTGTGATCAACTGATACAAGAAAGTGTGTCAAAAATTAAAAAGAAAATAGAATTCAGCACATTATTAAGCAACAATTTGATGAGAGTGCTAATGAGAAAATACTTTTAAAATTCTGCTGAGGAAGAGAATAACATTTTGAAGCATATTATATATACTTGAAAGACACAGTCATTTGTTACTTTTTTAGTTGTAATATTGTTTATTCTTTTTTAATATATATTTTTTACTATTAAAAATTTTTCTATTCATTTTACATGCCAACCAAAGATCCCCTCCCCTCCCTCCTCCCGTCCCCGAGTCCCCCCCATTCCCACCTCCTCCAGGGCAAGGCCTCCCATGGGGAGTCAGCAGAGCTTGATACACTTAGCTGAGGCAGATCCAAGCACCTCCCCCTGCACCAAGGCTGTGTAAGGTGTCCCACCATAGGCAGTGGGCTCCAAAAGGCCAACTAATGCCCTAGGGATGGGTCCTGGTCCCAGTGCTGGGGAGCCCCTTAAGCAGATCAAGCTACATAACTGTCTTGCCTATGCAGAGGGCCTAGTCCAGTCCCATGGAGGCTCCACAGCCATTGGTCCACAGTTCATGAGTTTCCACTAGTTTTGTTTGGTTGTCTCTGTATGTTTCCCCATCACAGTCTTGACGCCTTTTGCTCATAGAGTCAATTTTTCTGGGCCACAGCATGCTGAGTTCTTCCTGAAGGAAAGCTCTGAAAAGTTCCCTCTCTGCTGCAACCTAGGTTGCTGTCATCCTGCAGCACAGCCCTCACCCAGTTTGCTCTTGGTAACTGAACACTGCTGAGTCCAGAAGCCAATGGAGCAGTAAATGTTTTGGGGAAACCAAAGACTTCCTAATCCATTTCCAGTATCTGTTCAAAGAGGAATGTGATTGTGTGGCTGTCACTAGTTTGGTTCTAGAGTGATAGTTTGTGATGGTTGACAAGAGTAATATAAGCTCAATCTGCATAAGTGAGATTTAAAAAAATGTAAGTATAGAGGCTGGAGAGATGGCTCACCGGTTAAGAGCACTGACTGCTTTTCCAGAGGACCCGGCCAGGTCCAATTCCCAGCATCTACATGGCAGCTCACAACTGTCTGTAATTCCAGTTCCAGGAGACCAAAAACCCATGGTAAAACACCAATGCACATAAATAAATAAATAAATAAATAAATAAATAAATAAATAAATAAATAAATAAGTAAATAAATAAGTAAGTTAAGTAAGTAAGTAAATAAATAAATAAATAAATAAATAAATAAACAAACACCCCAAAATGTAAGTATGATGTGACATCAAATAGTAACAGGAAATAGCAGTGAAAATGCTGTATTTATTCACCCTCATTTCTTCATGGAATTGGATCGCTTTTCTATATGCCTCAAAGTAGTTTACATGGGTATTTGTACCTGGGCTTACATATTACTCTTAAACAAATATTTAAAGTTCACCAGTGACCTGCTGGTTTCTTTTCCTGGAATTTGAATGGCCTCTTCAGGTAACAAGAATGCCACTGTTATTATACACAGAGGTAGGTGCCTTTCACTATCTCCCTCCTAACCTTTTCCAGGTGAGTTGATGTAATGGCATTGGCACTGGAATCACACAGGCATGGTCCTCATGTAGCTCAGCAAGGATGAGCTGTATTTCTACAATCATCTCACTAGGCATCTGCAGCCTTGAGTATGAAATTGTGCAGTAGGTCATCTGTGCAGCTAAAAGATTCACTCAAGGAGCACAGTCAGACATTCAGCTCAGCCTGGCAGAAAGTGTTTCTACCAGCTCAACAGCAACTACCCCAGGTGCAGCCATAGTCAAATGCACTCCACAATACACACTTAGCAAATGGTAATAAAACATGTATGCAAGGCTGCAGCGGGTAGCCATTCCAGCTTTGACCTGGAAGTTCCAACCCCCACTGAGGCTTCCGTAATGGTCACGCCTATAAGGCGGGCTGAGAGAGGACTCTGAAGACCCGGGATCCAGATGCATGGGCTCTCTTGGTGCCTGGACCCTGGATGCTGGAGGCAGACTGAGAAGAGTTCTCCAGAGAACACCGCCAGACTGTGACACACCTTTGCCAGACCCTGCAACCTATCCCTTCATTTGTAAGTTACCCCACAAAATAAACCTCCCTTTTAACTACATGGAGTGGCCTTAATAATTTCACTAATACAAGGCTAAATATTAAAAAGGACAAAAGACTTAGTAACTAATGAACAAATCCTTATTGCTTATCACTATAGTCAAGATGGGTGTTTTACTATACTTTTTTACCAAAGTTAATAATATTCAGAGTTTTCAAAGTAATAGTCTATTAAACAGAAGAGCAACAGAAGCTATGTGTTTTGAAGAGTTTAGCAATAAAAAGTGGCCAATGTTCTTATAACTATTAAGTCAAAATTATCTGACATTCTGCATTACTTGCTAACTGTATAGTTTGTATTTGCTAAAGTTAAAGTCTGTACTGGTTACTCTTGATTGCCACTTTATTGAACTGAGAGATATCTAGGATTAGTAAAAGCACACTTCTGGGTATATCTATATAAACATTTCCAGAGATGATGGGCATGTGGGACCCAATTTAGTTGAAAAGATCTGTGCTAAGTATGTCTGGCACCATCTAACCATGGATGAAGTAAAGGCAGGAGGAGAAGCAACCCACCCCTGTGGACTCATTACCCAGCACTCCCTGCTTCCTGGCACAGCAGTGCTCCACCACATTCCCATTGGCAAAGCTCACCAAGCACTGAAACCTCTGAAGCCGTGAGCCAACTGCACCTTTCCTCTCTCAGTTGTTCTATTTGCCATAGCGACTAAAATCTCAACATACAGTCTGAATACACAGCAATGTGGAGGAAAGCAAGCTAAGCAAAGAAGGAATGAATGGATATTCCAAGCAAAAAAGTCGAATTTACCATTTTTACTGAATTGAGAAAGAGGCATGCTTTATTTTTAAACTAAAAGTAAAACTTAAATGAAAAGAACTTATACTGTTCATGATTTAGGAATCCTTTAAAATACATGTAACTCTTGTTTTCAAGTTAGCAGCTTAATTTATATAATCTATAAAGTGTTTCTGTGCCTACAAAACACAATCTGGAATTTTCCCCATGGGATCATTACATGAATGTAAAGTGGTGTATTTTATATGACAGTCCCCTGAGTCTTAGGTGTTTAAATCATAAACCATAAAAAAGTAACAAGTTCACTCAGAATTAAATTTGTATTTCCAGTATGGATTTTCATCTTGAACCTCACAGTCATAAATCCAACTACCTCCTTAGTATTCAAACTGACTTCCTAAACTTGCCCCAAAACTATTCACAGGGTCTCTCTGTACAGTCCTGGTTGTCTTGGAATTCGATGTAGACCAGGCTGTCCTTGAACTAAGAGGTCTGCCTGCTTCTGCCTCAAGAGTGCTGGGATTAAAGGCATGTACCACCACTGTCCAGCTTAACTATTCTTGACCTCTACTCTCCAGCTCTGATTTTTGCCAATAATAACTATCTTCAAAATACACCCAGAACTGGATTTCTCATCTCCTCTGCTACCATCACCTCATTTGGATTATTTTTTTGTACATACATTATGTGGCAAGTACATGTTCATGTGTGGGATATGCATCTATGTGGGTGCATGTACCTGTGTGTGTGTTTGTGTGGGGACCAGATGTTGCAGTCGGGAGTCTTTTTCAATCATCTATCATTTCATGTTTTGAGACAGAGTCTCTTACTGAACCTGGAGCTCAGTGGTTAATTAGGCTAGATGACCAGTGAGCCCTGGGAATCTTGTCTCTGTCTCCCCAGTACTGGGATTACAAGAATAGGCCACTGCACCTAGCATTTCTTATGTGGGCATTGGGGATTTGAACTCAGGTCCTCATGCTTGCCTAACGAGTACTTTAATGAGCCATCTCCCCAACCCTTCACTTTGATGATGATTATGTTACTATATAGCTTCCTACACTGTTTCCCTTCCCCTGCTTCAGCACATTGTCAAAACAGCAGTGAGGGATTCCATACACATATAAACCAATTCATGTTACTCCTGTGCTCAAACTCTCGAGCACAGGAAACATCAAACCTTCCTTTCAGCTTTCCTGATGCCAATATACTCCCTCCTCATTCTCGATGCTCCAGCCTGGCACAACGGTGAAACCTGATAAATGTTTGCTGAATAAAAAAATGAATGAACTTCTCAAAAATTTCACAATATTTGATATTATGCTGAATTTGATAAATAGTAAGCACAGCAGACAGAAGCCCAGGAATTGCCATTAAATTAAAGAGGGCACTTTAAGAGAGATGGCAGGCTGTCCAATCATATGTTATCCCTGTCACTAGGAAAATAGTTCTGGGCAAGCAGACACAGTACTCATCAAGCTAAGATATCCTACTTCCTGACCCCACCCCTGCCAAGATCACATGGTGGCTATAGGCAAAGCCAAGATCAGCAGAGACTATTCTCCAAGGGAGCATCCTGTGAATTCTCTCCAAGTATTTTTCCTCAACTAAGCAACCAATTGATACCTTTTTGAGCCCAACTCTAACTGCAGTATTCTTCCGGTCTCCAGGCTTCATCAACTTCCACCTAAGAACGACACTATTTCCTAACTACATCCTACTACCTGTCCTTCCAACTCACTCAGCACACTGGGGCTAGAGTTACTGTCTCCAAAGCAGATGCTGTCCCTTCCTTTAATTCTGTCAGGAGCACGGGGTGTTCCCAAACATACTGTGATGACAGGTACATCAAACAGCTCCATCCCCCGCCCCATGCCACTCCCTGCCTGGCTACTTGAAGAATATACTTTAGTCCATCTTTCAGTGCTCCACTAAAATGTGGTCTCCTCTGTGGAGCTTTCCAATTCCCTGCGGAAGTGTATACTTCCTCCTTTGTGCACCTATAACATTTGTTCTGTTTCTATCACAGCATTGAGAACATTGTTACTGTTCACATAGATTCCTTTTTATCACTATACAAGAGACACTGTGGGCTTTCTTCTGCTAAGAGGTTATTTGCTTACCTTTGTTTCAGAGTGTTTGAATCTTTGTTTTGAATGTTTTGTGTGTTTAATGATGACTCTTTATATGTTCTGGCTATGAGTCTTTTGTCCAACACACACACACACAACATTTTTTTCAGACTATAGTTCATCAATTAGGTGTCTTCTACTGCCTAGTCATTCTCCTATAATTACACATATAGATTGTTTCTAAGGTTTTTTTGGGGGGGTGGGGGCTGTAATTTAACACTTTGTTGACTAAAATCTAAAGCTTTCCCTATATTAAATTGTTTCTTTTATCTAGGTTCACAGATGGGTAGAGTCAAACAAGCATGTGACTATTTGATACTGATACAGACTAAGCTTGGCTGCTTCAAAAAGAATCTTGTCATTTGACATTAGTACCCAACAATGACTGAGCTCACCTGTTTGCCATGGACTTACAACTCTGGCTTTAAAAATAAATAAACAAACCCTTCTTTACCAGTCTAATAAGGAAAAAAGACCCTAATACATCACTACTTTAAGTTCTATGATCTAGTAAAAGTGAAATTAGTCATTCACATGTTTGCTATGATAAATATTCTGTTCATGTGTATATGTGCATTTATTACAGGGTCTTCACATTTAATCAAGATAGTGAGCTTTTTAAAATATTTTATTGTATTTTATGTAGTTCTATATTTACAGCAACTATTTCCTGAAGCCTAGTATGCTTTTAAAAGTTTAATGTAAGTGAGTCTGTGTTTATACACAAGCTTAGAAAAGGCTCTTTCCTAGAACATTCCCTATAAAGTATCCACTATAAATGTGAATATTTCCCTGTGAATATTTATATTAATTATCTTAAGGTTTTTTTTTTATTACTTTAACCTTTTATTTCCTTAGCAACTTTTGTTGCTAAGGGATACTAGATTAGACTCATGTCTAAGTTTTCTTTATTCAAATTGATAACCAATGGGGTAATAACACTTATCAAATACATATTCCTTTCTGTTTGGGGTTTTTGATGCATATTATACCATTTATTCAGTTTTTATCATTACTTTGGGACTATTTTCTTAGTTCCATGAATGTCTATTTTTACATCACCATCATGCTTGTTACATCGTTGTTGCCATCATTACTTCATTTGATTAGTATTTGTTGTGCAGATGCATCATGTTAGCTCTTAGAGATAAAAATGGTAAGAGGCATTTCTGGTTTCTGTTCTTATGGTGATGACAGACTAGTAGTGGGGGTGTGGCGATAAGCAGCCAGACTGAAATGCCACAATATAACAAAAGAGACCAAGGCAGTGCATAAAGGGACTCCCTAATGGACTTGGCTAATGAAGGAAAGTTTTCTGGGGGTATGATGCCTAGCCTACCAAAAGAAACACCATATTGAAAGACCTACAAATGAGAGAGAAAGATGGTGCCAGGAGAGTTTGAGAACTGGCATTCTGGCTGCAGCAGGAGGAAGAGGAAGGTGCGTGTGGGTGGCAAGAGCTCAGGCCCTGGAAGGGTGGGGCTGGGTACATCTTAGGGACCTTAAAAATGACTCTGTACTTTGTCCCGAGGGCAGGGCAAGCCAGGACACCCTGTAATCAGGGAGCAAAGTGTTCAGATATGCATTTTAGGAGGACCATAAGATGAAGAATAATTTACTAAAGGAAGTCAAGTACAGCTAAGTACAGCCAAGGAGCCTGTTCAAAGGTGCTGAGGAAGGTTAAGTTCATACTAATACTCTTCTGCAGCTTCCTAGGAAGCTACTGGAACTATCACCACTTGCTTTGACAGATTAACTCTGATATCACTCACACAAGTTCCCTCCTAAACACCTAATTTCACCCTAGCCCAATTTATTTGGAATTGCATTAAATAATTTATGAACAATTACAACTTGATTATATATCATTTCTCCTCAGGTTTTTGAAGAATTAGTGCTAAGCCACTTTTAAAGAAATGGTATATCTTATATCACATGTTTTCATAAAGATTATATAGTTATTAGTAGAACAACAACAAAATTGGAAGGGAGAAAGGGCAGGATAGGGGAGTTTTGATAGCCTGACTAAAAGTATAGGGAATGTCAATAACCAAGGGAGACAAAAGCAAAAGGGAATAAACGTATGCTAAGAAAGTAGGCTGAGCCTTGCAGAGAGCTACCAACAGCCTTTCAAACTAATCATTAAAAGGAAGTCTACCTGGGTCCCAACAAAGAAAACCTTGTTTTTAAAAAAATCTGAAAAGTTAATTTAAAAAGCAAAACCAAACCACTGCAACCAGAATTCCAAAAGGCTGTGTGTTAGAAGAACAACAGTGAGCCACGGTGACAGGACCCGAGGGCCAGAGGAGCCAAAAGACACTTGCAGAGACTTAAGTGCTTAAAACTGGGCCAGAGGAACAGAGCAGAGACTTTGAGGCTTCACCCAGTCACAGCTTAAGTTCTTCCCCCGGGAGGCTAGGCTGTGCAGCAGGAAAGCTATAATATGGAGGAAAGAAGACCTCCAAGAGAGGAGCACTAAGGGAAGGCTGGGGAGGAGCCTCACCCTGTAAGGAATGCATTTAATTCTTTTCCTACTCTCAGGTCTGGACAGAGTGCTGGGCAGAGAAGACAAAGGTGAAAACCTATACATTCTGTCGGAACAATATTTATTCTCAGGAATTTTAATGCATCTGTTCCCACAGGAAATGTGCTACTCTGAAAATGAGTTGAGTCTTATCTTCTAACAGGAGTACTGAGCCATCTCCTTCAAGCTTGGAAGATTTGATAGTCTGACAACATTACGAGGTAGATGATGCCAAAAAGACACAGTTCTGCACTTTCTTATCCAGGGCTCCTTTTCAAAGCTGTCTTCTTTAGAAAGAACACTCACACACAAGATCTTGTTTCAATTACAGTTTTCTTGTTACTCTTTTTATGTGGGCTGAGAGAGCCTAATTCCTTCTTTCAGGAGATGTTTATCCCACTGGAGGCACTGGACCTTTAAAGATGAAAAGACAGATGTACTTTCTATCCTCCTGGGGCTTTTGCATGCACAGGCAGATAATTAGATAATTGCAGGATAGAGGCTGGAATATTAGTGTAGCACACAGGAGCAATAGCTAGGGAGTTCAGGAAGGCAGCTGGAAGAACCGACATCTATAATACAGTTATGATGGCCATCTCATGGGACCCACACTGGGACCAGGTGAAGAACTAAAGCCAGGCATGTGTTACAAATGCATTCTCCAGAGCAATGGAGAACACTGTAGAATAGTTCTCAACCTGAGCCCAGATTACAGGTACGTACACCCAACAGTCAGAAGCATAGTTTCACCCCTTTCCCTCAGGGGCAGAATTTAAACCACTTTGTGTGGGTCATGACTTGAAAGAGTGGGATTCATTACTTGCAAAAGAATTAGGTAATGTTGCTTTGGCCTTTCAGCAGTAATTCATTTACTTAATGCTATCTCTCCTTTCCCACTCTTCATTCTCTCATTACTTGCCCCCCCCCATCTTTAATTCTTATATAGAACTTGATTGGCAGCAATTATTAAATATATGTATTCTGAATTTTTGCTACCAAGAGAGAAAGATGATTTCATTTTATATAAAAAATTCTGGTGAAGAACTTTGAGTGGTCTAGCTTGGGTTAGGTGCCCACTTCTGGACCAACTAAGGCCAAAGGATAGGGTAGTTTTGTATTTTTCAATTGTGTACCCTGTTATAGGAAGGGAAGAAGAAAGAGCTGGTGAAAACATGGCCCAAAGGAAGCAGAAGTTGGAACCAACAGAGGCATTGCTCCGAAAAGCAGAATCTGATGGAGGAGAGAAGAAGCAGGACAGAAATAGATTAGCAGTAGAAAGAGTGCTGAAGAGATATTAGGCAGAGAGAGGGCAAATTTGGTGTGGTGGCATATCCTTCTAATTCCAGCACTGGGAGGCAGAGACAGTAGGTTTCTGTGAGTTCAAGGCTAGTCTGGTCCACAGAATCAGTTGTAGGGATAGGGTCAGTCACAGATAGACAGTGACACCCTGTCTCAAACAAGCAAAACAAAAAGAGGGCAGGCAGATCAGGGAGACATAGGAATACCTGGAAATTTTAAGATCTGACTAAGGTTAGCAACTATATATCTGTTGATAGCAGCATCATTTTTTGCCAGCAATTCCCAGAAGATCAGATATTGGAATCCTGAAGGCAAACGTAAAAAGGCAGCTTGATAGTTCCAGGACTGAAGAACAGTGAGGGAGTGCAGTGCAAGGGTGAGAAAGGATAGGACGAGATTGGGGTGACAGTTAGGTCAGAAGGAAGACACAGGAAGCAGTATGTGAACAGGACTCTGGGTGAGGAATGAGAAGTATGGGGGTGGGGGGAAGTTGCAAGGGTTCTGAGACAGTTGAACCCAGCAGTGCCCCAATGGACAAGGGTTCTCTAGGAGATAACTACACACTGGATTGATGGGGTTTCTACTGTTTTTCTTGAGGAGAACTTTTAGTTATTCCTCATAGTCTTAGAGCATATATATACTTTCAGTGGCTTCCCTATGCTTTCCCCCTTTCTCCTCCTTCAGAAACTACTGCCCAGGTGACTTGTCCCCGTCACACAAAGCTGCATGCCACTTCTGAGATGCACCTGGTATCCCAGTTTCCACCCCTAGTGTCTTACATGACTCCTCCCCACTTTTATTCATAATGGTCTTGCCTGTTCTGTTTACCCAGACTTCAGAAGTTCACTTCAAAATCCTAGTTAAAATCTGCTGCCTCTAGGTAGTTTGCCAAGAATCTCCAAATCACTATTTCTTTCAATACACAGGTATGCTGGTGAGTTTTTGTCAACTTGACACAAACATAGATCTATCTGAGAAGAGGGAATCTCAACTGAATAACTGCCTCCCTCAGATTGGCCTGTGGCCAAGTTTTTGAGTCATTTTCTTAATTGCTAATTGATGTAAGAGGGCCCAGCCCACTGTGGGTGGAGCCATCTGTAGGCAGGTGTGCCTAAGCTGTATAAGAAAGAAAGCTGAGATAGACAGAGGAAGCAAGCTAGCAAGCATCCTCCTCCATGGCTTCTGGTTCAGTTCCCAGCTGGGCTTCCCTCAATGATATACTGGCACCTATAAAATGAAATACACCATTTCATCTCCAGGTTGGTCTTAGTCAATGTTTTATCACAGCCACAAAAAGCGAACTAAAACAATAGGTTTTTTAATCCATGTCACTATACTGTCAAGTATTTCACTTCTGTTTTTAAGTTCTTTGGGATGGCTCGAATCTACATCCTCCACACTTGGATGGCTGAGGCAGGAAGATTGTCTCAAGTTCTAGGCCAGCTGGGCTCCACAACAAGGTACAAAAAAAGTTGCTAAATGCAACTTTTTAGGCAAAGTAAGTATATGAGGGTGTGGGTGTAGATGTGTACCTAAAAAATTCTCTTGACAGAATACTCAGCCAGTTACAGGGCTAACCATCTTAACACTAAGGCTCATAGGGCATACTGCTTGTCAACACAGAACCCGACCCTATGGCTAATGAGCAAATGGAGAACATGTCTATACAGAATGCATCTAAAGCTATAAAAATAACATACACAATTAGGCACAGAATGCTGAATGAGTCAAATAGAACACTTACTACTGACCACTAACTGGCCTAAAGTTTACTAGTCACTAAATCATGTTTTCTTTGTGGTATACAAAGGAAATCCAAAGTCACCAAGTTTTTACTCCTCTAGCATTTAGGGAGATGGAAAAGTCAGAGATGAAAGAGGAGGGAGTCACAACCCAGAATCAGGGTCAAAGGAGAAGCAAGGGTCTCAAGAAGACAGTGAAGGCAGAAGGCCAGGTCTATAATTTCCTATGGACACACACAAACTCATCTAGTCAACTTAAGATTAGCATGAAGAGAAGCCTGATCATGACATGAAATGCTTTCCATCTTCAAGTAAACACGACAATATTCATTTTGGAAGTGCTCCTGCTCTGTTCTTGGTTGAATTAATACTGTTCGTCTCTGAGGGCAATCCAGTGAGAAATAAATGTTTAATGTCCAGATATTTTTATCCCTTACTTTACATCTGAGAACCTATTAAACAGAAAGGGTAAAGACACTTATAATGAGGATATTTACAAAAACATTTTATTTTTAAGTATGTGTTTGTTTAGATGTACACTACCATGTTAGTGTGGTGCCCACAGAGGCCAGAAACATTTTATTTTTAAGTATGTGTCTGTTTAGATGTACACTACCATGTTAGTGTGGTGCCCACAGAGGCCAGAAGAGAGTGTTGGATTATCTGGATCTAGAATTACAGGCAGTTGTGAGTTGCCTGGTATTGAGAAACAAACTCAGGTCATTTGGGAAGACCAGAAAGCACTCTTTAAAAATGAGTATTTATTATTTTATGTGTATGTGCTTGAGTATATGTATGTGTGCCATATGTGTGCAGGAGCTTATGGTGGTTAGAAGAGGGCTCTGGGTCCCTTACTAGAATTGTATGTGGTTTATGAGCCCAATGTGGATGATGGGAAATGATCCCCAGTGTTCTCCAAAAACAGTGAATATTCCTAACCACTGAGCTAGCTCTCTAGCTCCAACAGCAAACAATCTTAATTGCTGAGTCATCTCTTCAGCCCTTCAAAAGAATTTTATTAGTAAGGTAACTATAATCAGCTCACCATCCAATTGACTAAATATTCCAGCATATAGAATATAATAAAGAATATGTGGGATAAATGTGTAAGATAAATAAAAAACATACAAGTGAAAAATGCAAATTTATAGACAGTATTTATAAGTGTAATATCATTAAAAATAAGTTTAAAATGATATATTGATGTGTATATTTATATATACACACACATACAACATACATACATACAGAAGTTTTTGTTTGTATATTTTATATTTATGTCTGAACTTTGTACACATTTATATCTGTGTGCTGATTAGTTGTATGTCAACTTGACACAAGCTAGAGTCATAGGAAGAGAAACCTCAATTAAGAATTGCCTCCATCAGACTGGCCTGTTGGCAAGTCTGGGGGGTATTATTTTTTTCATTAATGACTGATGTGAGAGGACTTAGCCCACTGTGGGTGATGCTAACCTGGGAGGTGGTCTTGGAGTGTGTAGAAGAGCAAGCTGATGGTGCCATAAGAAGCAAGCCTAAGCAGTGCTCCTCCATGGTGTCTTCCTGCCTTCAGTTCCTGCCTTCAGTTCCTGCCCTGGCTTCCTTCAGTGATGGACTACAAAGTGTAAGTTGAAACAAACTCTTCCTCCCTAAACTGCTTTTTGGTCATGATGTTGATTCACAGCAATAGAAACCAAACTAGGATGGTTTGTAATTAGAAAGCTACAGATAGTTAAAGTAAATCTTACCTATGACATATAAAAATGTCAATACATTTAAAATTTTAATTATATAAGCAAAAGCTACATATTTCTGTCTTTGTATTATGTGAGGCTGTTTGAGAAGAAGTCTTGTTACAAGCACAAGCTGGCCTCAGACTCTCAATCCTCCTGCCTCTGCTTCCATCCCTAAGCACTAGGATTATAAGTATGTGCTGTCACACCTGGCCTATATTTCTATACAGACAAAGACAAAATGACAAAACCCTGAAAGGCTACACCAAACCACTGACGACAACCATCCTGGGTAGCAAGATTTTGAGTGTTCCTTATCACTTGCTGTCTTGCTCTATTTTTTAAAATGTTTTTCTTGGGGGGGTGTTGAGATAGGGTCTCATGTGTAACTCAGGCTGGCCTCTTGCCTCAGCCACCTCAGTGTGACTCTAAGGCTTATGCTACCACTACCATCTTGACTTCATTTTCCAAAAACCATAAGATCTATATATTATTTTGTAAGGTTCTCATTTTAAAACTCCATTTCAATTTCTACTTAGAAATTTTTTGAGGACATAAAAGATAGAACAATGCCTCCATAATAATCAAGTTTGCTTCCTTTATCTGCTCAATAGGTTTATACCTGCTTTAGAAAATGCTCAGCATTCAAACAAGAGAGGTAATAGTACTGATACTATCAGCAAAATGTGAGTGTTTCCAGTTTTACTATGATAACACACAGGAGTCTCAGAATTTTGATAATGTCATTTTAAATTTCAATTTGTGATTTTAAAAAAGACTTTGCATGTGTAACCATATTTGGTTCTGAAGGCTGTGAAGATGGTGGGGGGGCGGGTGTGATCCTCACTTTAAAGAGAAGTTGCTTGAATTAGAAGACATGAAGGGGTATGTCCAGAGTCTCACACTGCTGAATGATAGTGTTATCCTGTACAGTCCAATGTGTCAGCCACTAACCACATTGAACTATTTAAGTTTAAAATCCTTAAAAATCAATTGTGTTCTGTAATTACACCAGTCACATTTCAAGGATTCAATAATCACATGTGGCCAATGGTGAATATTCTGGGCATTCCAGACAAGGAAAGTTTCCATCATAACAGAAGCAGTGTGATTCCCACTCCAGTATCATTTTCCGCTCATGTGGTAGCTTTCCACACCCTTGCTTTGCCTTCCTCAAAGCAAGGAAAATATTGTATGGTCAACTTATTCCACATAGCATGACTTCTGAAATACTGCAGGGGAAACTGTGCTGAACTCAAGTGGCAAAGATGGTTGGTGTAGAAAACACTGAGCGACAGATGAGGGGTAGATGATGATCCTGAAGCAAGGGACAGGGTACTTTGTAGGTGGCCTGCCTAGAATCTGTTCATCCTCTTCTTCCATCTAAATGAACTAGAATTTTGCCTCAGAGTTCAGAAAGGCTTACAATGCAATTTGGACTTGATGAAACAAGATGGGAAGTTGGTTGCTGGAGATACACCCTTGTGTGGCTTTGGACTTGACCTCTAAAAGGGCAAATTGCAGAATACAGCACCTACATGAGCATCATCTTGGGGAATACCCAAAAGTGTGGGCATATCATGAGCTCACACAAATCTATCAGCCATTTAGGTATACCTGATCAGCACTACAGCAAACAGTATACACAAAGCACATCATGAGGTTTACTAATGGAGTATCCACAGCTAAGCACCCCTGTTTCCTGGGAGAAAATCAGAACTAACTGTGTGTGATTTGTGGGTTAAAATTCAACCATGTGAAACATAAGATAGCCTTTCAACAGCAAACAGTATTATGAAACTACCTATTTTATGTATTAAACATCGTAAACTTTCAAATAATTAAACATTAAGGAGGCACACTGACAATGTAAATACAAAGGAAGCACAGTAGCTAGTTATCCTTGCAATCAAGCATTCAGGAAAACCATAAATAATTCAGACAAAATAGAGAGTAAGGACAGTGTAATTCTGATTTTTGTAGAATTTGTAGATTCACAACACTGACCAATATAGCCGCTTAACAACGGCACTCAATTCAGTTGTTTGATGCCATTTAGCCAAAAAGTTTTTAAAGGACGTCTAAGTTTACGATCTCTTTCTGTCTTGGGGATGATTCAGAAGTATAATGACAACTCTGCCAGACTTCTAGAAAGAAACTCAGTACAAAGAACTGCTGTGCATTCTTCACTGGGACAGACATGGTAAAAGTCAGGCATGACTGCACCCACGATCATCTGTTGCTCTATTCGCATTCACCGGGGAACCACAGCCCAGTGAGAAGAAACTGCAGTGTTGATTTTCAGCAGAAAGATGGTGGCTACTTGTCACTTTTTTTTTTTTTTTTTTAAGTTAAAGACATGCTGCAGGACCTGTTTTGAAACTTTTGAACTGTTTCATCAAGAACTTAGAAGAACAAAAAGGTAGCTGTTATATATCCAAAATCTGGTTTACTGTTGTGCTCAGCACAAAACAGCAAGACTGAGTAAGAACTAATGGTTGTTCGCACAGAAAGTAATTCATCTGCAAAAAAATGTCCTAACTGATGAGCCAGGGCACAGCGCTTCTTATAAGATACCTGCTAAGGAAAATTTCTGTCCATGATGTTTCAGAGATGATGCTCCCATGGCTACACATACAATGTCTGCTCAGAAAACCAGGTCCTCTTCATTCCACTTAAGAGTTAATTCATTTGAGATGAAGAGAGTTAAGAAGTAGTGAATGAAATTTGTAACAGGAAAGTATACTATTAAACGTAGTGTTATTAGGGGCAGTTAGTAAAGCTCAATAAGGACCTGGATATGATGCTATCATACAATGCAGTGTAGGATGGCCTTCTTTATACAGCTGGCTGTGGGCACATTAAAATGCTGCTTGGTCTGAGGAAACATCCTTTGAGGTATGGAGGTATAATGTCTGTGACTTTCTCAAACAGCGGGTGGGGGTGATAAGGCAAATTCAAACAAGTGGTGTAGCTGAATGAAAAGTACAAGGGAGTCTTGTAACTTCCGTGAGATTTTCTGCTACATCAAAAAAAGAGTCCCTCCAAACGCTAATTCATCCTTCTGCTGTGTTTCCTTAAGAAGACAAGTAGTCCTGTGGGTATCTGAGAATGATCTAGAGAACAATGTTTGGATGTTACTGAGGAAGCACAGTATTGTCATTAGCGCTCCAGTGCTACCCCAGCTCTAGAGCTGACCCACTCTTCAGAGTAGAATACTTTCTTGTCAAGCGTGGAATTGGCTGGTGACTTCAGCTGGAACCACTGACTGTCACCATCTCATCAGTCTATGCTGTGTCATGTCCTTACTGTCATGACAGTGAGCTGGCTCATTCCACACAGCTGTCCTCTGTCTCATATTTGTTTGTGAAAGTGTATGCTTTATGAAAATAAACCCTACAATAAAGAGGTTCCTGGGTGACCATGCCAAGCCCCCTAACAACTTATATACCATGCAAAGTTACATAAACATAAGGAAACACAAATTGTCAGAAATTAACAGTGGTTAAGACATGTAAAACTTGGCACAGAAGTCCCTTAAAAAATTAAGCACACTCATCTTACAGCTCTGAAAACACATCTGAAGCCTGGATGTTGGGTTTCATGTGCCCTTACCATTTAAAACAAAACACAGAAGGAGACACACTTTGTGTCATGAGTTGTCATCCACAAATTATATGTCTAACCCTGGAGCTTATTTTAGAAACACTCCTCACTAATTTGCCTGTGTTTTTGAATAGCAAGTAATATGTTTTCAATCATAAAAGGTTACAGGGAAATTTTTGTGGTTAAAAACTGGCCCTTTGGTGGCATAAAGAGCATCAGTCTTTGAGCAGTCCTCTGGGAAATAACTTCTTTTTTTCATCATTGTTAAGAGGTCTTCAAATCTACTTAATGGTTACTGTTCTTGGGGATGTATGTTGTTTCTGTCCACTGAGCACTGATACCACTTAAAGCCCTGGAAGAGACAAAGTGAGAGCAAGCCTGGTAAAGAACTCTGACTTCTTTACAGCACAGTAAGAGAACCAAACCATGTGAACGCTCCTCTTAAACGAATCCACTGATGGTTAAGGGCACACTGCCCTTCTTCCAGCAAGAACCCAGCAGGCCTCCTGACACTGCACTGCTTTCCCAGTTATATACAGCATAGCGAATTTGAGGGGAAGGATCCTGCCAAGGCTCAGTTAGAGCTTGGTAACCAGTTGGTTGTGTGTGCTGCTTAAAAGTTGCACTGTTGACCTGAGTGGATCTGAGAGCACCCAGAAAACACTCCTCAGGTCTTTCTAGAGAGGTTTCCCTGAGCAGGTGTGACCCACCCTGAATACAGACAGTGCCATCCCTGGGCTAGGGTCCCAGATGGAATAAGAAGGGTAAAAGGAGAATGTCAGCTGAGTACTAGTGCTCATCTCTGCTTGCTAAGTGTGGACAGTGTGACCCGCCGCCTCTGGCTCCTCCCCCTGGATAAGCTGTACTCTCTAACTGAAAGCCAAGAAGCTGCTTTTTGTCAGGTATCTGGTTGCAGGGATGAGAAAAGTCACTAATATAGCAGGTGAATCACTCTGTTTATCGAATTTACCAGACCATCAAATCTTCCTATACTCACTTTATGGTTAGATAAGTGAATGTGTGAAACCAAACAACCCACATTGTTCTCAGATGTACATTGACTGGTTACTTTGCTTTTCCCCTGAACCTGGACTATTAAGTTCTGAGTAAAAAAAAAAAAAAAAAAAAAAAAATATCAAACTGCCTCCCGGATTGGCAAGGTGGAAGCTTTACAATCAGTCTGTGGTTTTCAATGGCAGAAAGGCCTTCAACATAGCTTGATGAGGCATGTACTTCACTGCTACCCACATCAGAAGGTAAATGCATTTGCTCGTTCTTCAAAAGTTGATGTTTCTGGGGCTGGAGAGATGGCTCAGAGGTTAAGAGCACTGACTGCTCTTCCAGTGGTCCTGAGTTCAATTCCCAGCAACCACATGGTGGCTCACAACCATCTGTAATAAGGTCTGGTGCCCTCTCCTGGTCATACATGCTGTATATATAATAAATAAATAAATAAATAAATAAATCTTAAAAACAACAACAACCAAAAAAAAAAAAAAAAGACAAAAACCAAAAACCAAAAGTTGATATTTCTACCATTCCTCCCTGGGAACCAATGTCTTGTCTTTTGTCATAGAACACAATGAAATCTATTAGAAACTCCTCCAACCCCCTCCAGCCATTTAATACCTCATCTACTTGCACATTAGCCATCCTTTGTCCTACCCAGGAAAAAGAAATGACTCACAAGCTCTAGACCCCACATTGACTCACTTCCATGTCTTGTTCTATCCATTATCAACTCCTATTCCCACAAATGTGCTTAAAACTCATATTAAAACAGCTACCACCTTTCATCAGGCCTGTGGTCCCTCTACTTATGAACCGCCCCCGCCCCTTGTCTCTCTGTAACTAAACATCTGGAATAAACTCTCCACTTCAGGTACTCTTCAGCTCATTGTAACCTAGCTAACTCTTTACTGTTATACTGACACCTTTCATTACCAAACCCAATGAATTCATCCACTTTTTTTTTTTAATGTGACCTTTCTTCAGCATCTACTACTATTGATGCTTTGTTCTAGAAATCCTCACAGAGCCACTGGTTTCTTTTTGTACCATTATTTTCTGATTCAACTATTTCTTATATGGACTTTTCCTTCCATAAAACCATAAAATATTAGAACTATCTATCACTGGTAGTAGATATTGATACAACTACATGGAAAAGATATTGAATAGATAAAATATTTCCCAATGGGTCACACCTTTAATCAAACTCTGTTACTTCTAGAAATCCATATAAGATAAGATTGTTGTTCTGGCTAGTTTTATGTCTACTTGACACAGGGTAGAGTCAGAGAGGAGGGGGCCTCAATTGGGAAAATGCCTCCATAAGCAAGCCTATGAAGCATATTCATTCATATTAATATTCATTCTTTCTTTCTCTCTCTCTCTCTCTCTCTCTCTCTCTCTCTCTCTCTCTCTCTGATTTAGAGATAGTGTTTCTCTTCTTAGCACTGGCTGTCGTGAAACATACTCTGTAGACCAGGCTTGCTTTGAACTCACAGAGATCCTCCTGCCTCTGCCTCCCAGATGCTGGAATTAAAGGCAGTGAACCACCACTGCTGGCTTGAGCCATTTCCTAATTAGTGATTGATAGCAGACAGCCCAGCCCATTGTGGGTGAGGCTACCTTTTGGCAGGTGGTTCTGGGTCTGTAAGAAAGCAGACTGAGTGAGCAAGCCATGAGGAACAAGCCAGTAAGCAACACCCCTCCATGGCCTCTGCATCAGCTTTTGCTTCCAGGTTCTTGCTATGTTTGAGTTCCAGCCTTGATTCCTTCAATGATGGACTACAGTGTGGAAGTGTAAGACAAATAAACCCTTTCTTCTCCAACTTGCTTTTTGGTCATGGTGTTTCATCACAGCAACAGAACCCTAGTTAAGACAATTGTGATCATCAATAATAGAAGAAGTAATCCTTGCACAGAAACATTAAATATTAGGTTACTTATGATAAAAGATGGTGTTATGTTTGGACTTACAGTAATGTTACATAGCAAAAATATAATGTTGTCTAGTTTTAGATAAATTATGTGGGAAATACATAGATAGGGTAAAAGGTCTGGAAGAAAATGTTCCAAATACTAGAAGTTATTTTCTTGTGGATTTCCAAGCTCTCCACAAGGATCATGTATATCATTTACCTATTATGACGGAAAAAACAAACATTTTAAAAAAGAAATCAAGGGTCAACTCTTGTTTAGAAAGGTGGTATCCACCTTCACTTCTCATTCAATACATTTCCCAGGAGGTCATCTCACATGCTTCAGAAACCTCAGCATCATCTACAGAGGGCTCTCAAATTACATCACCAGGAAACACCACCCTCCTCAGCTTCAGAACTCTACTGCCACTGGCCACTAGACAACTCCACATGAAGACATGAGTAACTCCAACATGAGTAACGACTTCAACCTGCTATCCTGCTTAACTAACATTCCACACCTCCATTCCTTTTTACATTGGCAGCTCTTGTCAAAAGCTCTACCTTTCTGAAACTCCTACTTTGGGCAAGTAGGTGAGTCATACAAGACTCCATCAACATCTAATCAAATACTCATAACAAGGCCAATCCAGTCTATCTCTGGAATATAAAACTATGCTTCCTTTTATCTTCCCACTTCCTCACAAGTCTCACCTGAACTTTTTTTTTTTTTTGGCGGTAGGGGTGGAGTGGGGTGTTGGAAGGTGGTGCTTGCTGCGTATCAAACCCAGAGTTTAACATATGCTTATCAAGCACTAAACCACTGAACTACATCCTCATACCTCACCTGAACTGTTTAAACAGTAATTTCCTAAATGGTGTCTTTACCTCTAGCCTTAGGCACACAATTATCCTCTTCATTAACAACAGTCATCTTTCTAGTGTATAAATTGGATCAAGTTATTTCCCTGTTCAAAAAATCCTTCAATGGCAACCCATCATGTAATAAAATGAAAATTTCCTAGCATGGGACTTAACGAACTTATCCGTTCAATGTCCACTGGAAACTTCCTACTCATCCCTTAGCTCAAATATCTGGAAAACTCCACCTTACCCTTCCAAAACAGAAGTACCCTTCTCTGAGTTCCTGCAGCATGCCGTCCTTACTCCTACCACACTATGGCTCCTGTTCCTGTGATTATTTATTTTGTGTCTTTTCCTCTGTACAAGCGTTTGTTCATCTTTGTGCCTCTACAAAGATGACAGATAACCAAATGTACAAATACTTTTATGAATAGTTTGGCTTACAGGCACAGGGTAGATCAGTTGTTTTCAACTTGTGAGTTAAGATCCCTTTGAGGGGTCAGAGACCCTTTTACAGGGTTGCCTAAGACCATCAGAAAACACAGATGTTTATATTATGATTCATAACAGTAGCCAAATTACAGTTATGAAGCAGCAATGAAAATAATTTTATGGTTGCAGGTCACCACAACGTGAGGATCTGTATTAAAGGATCACAGCATTAGCAAGGTTGAGAATCACTGTGCTAATAGTATGCAAGTTTTTAAGTTGGTTTATAAAAAACTTCCCACAATGTTCTTTCCCTTCTTCTAAAGCAAAAGCCTGAAAGCCACCTTTCATAGCTACTGGTTTCAAAAGTAGGCAAAAATTACCTTAATTTTCTAAAAACAGAAAAATAACAAATATTCTCTTTACTAGTAATTCAACAACTTCACCATACTAGAATCAGTACAAGCCAAAGAAAATAAAATCTTTTCATCTCAAGGAGAGTTACTTTTCATTTCAAACACATACTTTGGTAACCCTTATTAGTTTATTAATCAAAATTATCAGGAAGTGCAGACTCACAGGGGGTTATAAAGGAATAAAATGCATCTTGGCAGAGTAGTGACTAGTAAAAAGTTATGAAACTCTGAAAAACAGATCTCTTCCTTATTTAAGCATTCAAAATTCCCCATGGGTGAGTCACCTCCCTCCAAGAAAAGCTAAGCCCCACCTGAAATAAACCTGGATGTGAAGTCTGCACATCCACAGAAACCAGCTGCAGTGTCTGCTGGGTAAAAAGAGGAATCACAAATGAAGCTACTAGCAAACAAATAATCCTAAATGATTCTTGCTTCACCTTGGGGTACACTATACACTCTATTCAGGATGGCAAATGACATTTTATTTGACAAGTACTAATAATGTCAGATCATTTGTACTTCCTGTATACTGATCAACTGAGTTCAACACAGCCCATGAGGAAGCACACCTCATAAGCATGCAGTTCTTCAAAGGCAACTAATTCAATATGAAATAGAAATGTGAGAAGCAATGAACACAAGCTAAAAACTAAACATGTTGTAACCATGACAATGGCACACACATGAACTGGAAGTAAGAGTTGAGACACTCCCTTGGATGAGTGCACTACCTGAATCCACTCTGATCCAGAGGGTGTGCTGGTATAGTTCCTATGGAAACACCAATGTCTGACACACAAATATGCATTCATTTCTGTGTGAGTGTGGACACATAGACCTTTGGTAGTTGGTATTCCAGTCAATGCAAATCCACTGAAGCTATAACATACCTCCAACTATCGTTAACAGAGTGTAGGCTAATCCTTACTGGCTGGAGGGGATTTATTGTATAAAGTGAAAATCCTTCTACCATTTTCAATCACTTCCCAAGTTTGGTAGTTTCCTTACCCTTCTTGGAAGGCTCCTTGTGGTCAGTCCTCTTTGAAAGCACATTTGGACTGAAGTAGAATATAGCAAGAAAGCGCACAGATCCAAAGCACAAACTCGATGAGCACACTCCGTCTGTGTGGAGAGCAGGAACTCACAGCACCCTGGAAGCCTTCCATTAGCCTTCATCATTATTGCTTTCTTTCTCTCTCAGAAAGGGCCATTGCCATAACTCCAATGCTACCAATCAGTGCTGCTTGTTTCTGAACTTGACAATGGAGGTGTGGAGTAGGTATTGTCCGGTGCCCGGCTTCCTTTGTTCAGTGTTATGAAGTGATTTGTGCTGTTGTGTGTAGCTATAGTTCATTCACTTCCCCATCCCATGTTGACAGACACTTGTATTCTTGCCAGGTTTTGACTTATTCCTTATTGCACTTTAACACTAAACCTAATACTTCCATTTCCCACTACATCACATTGTTTTGGCACACCTCTAAAGACTTTCTCAATTATACAGATCAAAACAGTTCTTCAGAACCAAGCTAAATGACAGGAGGAGTAACCATGGCAGAGTAAACAATGCATGCTACAAAACACACTCATCCCTGAAAAACTTGGCGTACAGTTCTTTGGATGAACTGATCTGAAGCACTAACTTTCTTTGGTCTGTGAGACAGTGGCCTATAGGAGTAGCTTTCATTGACTAAGAGTGTATTCATTTTTAATGCCTATTCTCCTCTTCTTTCTAAGAAGGCAGTTCTGATGAGACCACACCAGGAAAACAGTACTGAATTGAGCAGCTTTAAAGAGAATATATCTTAGCTGCCACCTCAGAATATGCAGTTACACGTTATGGTGGTTTGAATAAAAATGCTTCCCATAGGCCTATAGGGGGTGGCACTATTAGGAGGTATGGCCTTGTTGGAGTAGGTGTGGCTTTGTTGGAGGAGGTGTGACACTGAGGGAGGGGGAGCTTTGAGGTCTCAGAAGCTCAAGCCTGGCCAGTGTGTCACCGTTATTTCCTGCTGCCTGTAGATTTAGACGTAGAACTCTCAGCTCCATGTCTGCCTGCATTTGGCCATGCATTCTGCCATGATGCTAATAGACTAAATGTTTAACAGTAAGCCAGACCCAATTAAATGTGTTCATGGAGTTGCCCTGGTCATGGTGTCTCTTCACAGCAATAGAAAACTTACTTATGACACATGTCTTGGGTTACTGTCTTTGGGAACAGTTTAGTAGACCACACATCAGCTAGACTATGGTCAGTGAATACCCTTCCTCACACAGCAAGATTTCTGCTGTATGGTGGAGAGAAATAGACAATTTAGGCAAAGAGCACAAGAGCCTTCATTTCAACCCATCTTGTACCTCTCTTTCCTTTTAATCTCAATCTCTCAGTTTCTCTCTCCTCCCTCCACACTCTTTGCCTCCCCCTCTGTTATATTATTATTACCTACTCATGCTCAACTCCCTAGGCTTAAAATATAACCCCAGAACCCAAAAACCCATATTCAACCTCCCAGGGTGACACCTTGCTCTCCCTGCACGATAATCTTCTAGAAGCCCTGATTACCACTCACTGTTCAAGCACTACACATCACTTTCTACCTCCACCCTACACCGAAGCCGTTCTCTGATAGCACCAATGCTCTCCTTGAGGTGTCTCTGACTCCCTAGACATTTTTGGGTGTCCACCCTTGTCAATCATTCTGTTCTTCTCTTGAATCCTATACCACCACACTTGCTGGCTTCCTTCCAACCTCCCTGAACACTTATCTCCTGGCTCCTCTTAAGGTCATTACTATTGACAGTCCTGTATAGGACTTATGTTTCTTGAACCAAGGCACAAAAAAGCACTAGTCACCCAAGCCTGATGACTTGAGTGTAATCCTCGGAACCCACACACAAGCGAATAAATGTATTTCTCAAGGTTCATCCGCTGGCCATTTGCTCACACTTCACTTGTTTTTGACCATCTAGGTCTCATATGTGTTCCGTGATCACCTCCATATCAACTTGAGTGCTGAGAAACACTCTTCTTCAGTATCTTACAGACATTACCAGCCTTCTGAAGCCTTTATCATGTTAGGAAGCTGTGCTGGTCAGTAGTTGATAGGTCATGGGCTTTGAACTCAGCCAATTGGTTTCAAATTCCCAACTGCCTCTTAATTCACTGTGGGTTTCATATCTATAAAGCTTACTGTGTAAAGCTGAGCAGATTAAGAGATAAGAAATTTAAAAAGCCCTCAAATATAGTTCCATATACCTAGCAGTTGTCTTAATAACTGATTTCTTCCTACTTTCCCTTTCACAGAAGCTGGCCCTGCTTCCCTGACTATAGTAGCTTCCCCGCTATCTGCGGTTTCCTTTCCTGTGGTTTCAATTACCGGTGGTCAGCTTATAACCCAAAAATACTGAATGGAAAATTCCAGAAATAAACAATTTGTAAACCTTAAATCACATGCCATTCTGAGGGCTACTTGAACATAAGCACTGGGACAGCATCAGTCTGAGAACTAAGCTAGCTACTGTTTCCAAGACCCTGCTTGCTCAGAGGCTCTCTTCTCCACACTAGTCCTACATTGAGCTTGGGCTCCAAACCCTAATCTTGGCCCCTATGGCTTCCCTACCCTTGACATGGATACTTACCTACTGGTACAGATTCTATCTTCTGGGACCTTCCAAAATAGCAAAATCAGTTCCTATTCAAAATATTGTAGTTTTTTTTTTTTTTAAATCATGATCTATATCTTATTTTCTTCAGTTACTCCTTAAATGATTTAACGAGACCATGATTGGAAAAAGTACAGAGACAACTAGCTAACGTAGTGGAAACA
The DNA here is from genome assembly GCF_903995425.1 of Onychomys torridus. NCBI lineage: Eukaryota > Metazoa > Chordata > Mammalia > Rodentia > Cricetidae > Onychomys > Onychomys torridus. Next base: position 69,101,659 of record NC_050450.1, read on the forward strand.
CATGAACTGTGGACCAATAGCTGAGGAGCCCCCATGGCACTGGACTAGGCCCTCTGGATAAGCGAGATAGTTGTTTAGCTTGAACTGTTTAGGGGGTCCCCAGGTAGTGGGACTGGGACCTGTCCCTAGTGCATAAGCCAGCTTTTTGGAACTTAGTGCCTATGGTAAGACACTTTGTGTAGCCTTGGTGCAGGGAGGAGGGGCTTGGACCTGCCTCAACTGAATGTACCAGGCTCTGCTGACTCCCCATGGGAGACCTTGCCTTGGAGGAGGTGGGAAATGGGGGGTGGGTTGGGAGGAGGCTGGGGATGGGAGGAGGGAGGACAGGGAAATCTGTGGTTGATATGTAAAATGAATAGAAAATCTCTTTAAAAAAAAAAGTATCACTTCACAGGAAGCATTCTTTTCTGAATGAACTCCAGCCTATCCGCATAGCTTATGAAAATATACAGAGGAGACACTCTTGGTCACCTCCTAACACCCCATGCCACCCACACAATTCCTTCCTTTTAAAAGACGCTGACTCTTCAGGTACAGACTTCCTTCTACATAGCCAGGTGTTGCAAAAGTAAACGCTGTCCTCAGTTCCCAATGATCCTAAATTAACGATAATCATGGACCTCTCACCACTGACAGGCTTTGTAATGGGCATGCAACCAAATACTGACAAATTACATGTGTGATGAGGTCTGCTGAGAGCAGACATGGAACATGAGACAACAGGCAGTCCCTCTCGCCTTCCTCTGGAGGTGACTGTGTCCAGGTGGGATGCACAGAATTACAGCAATGATCTGCACCAGGATGAGATTGGAAGAACTACAAGGATAGACCAAGGGAGTCACAAGCTGGGCCCCCGGGGGCATGGCAGAACCGCTCATTTCCAGGCTGCTTGGTTTGGTTATTGTGTTTCCTTTTGATTTAAGCCACTGCGGTCAGGGCTTCTTTTCAACTACAGCCAACAGCATTCAAATTGACACAGAGTGAGCGTAGGAACTACTCATCCCTGCAGGAGACGTGGGAGGAGGTACAGTGGCACCTCCAAGCCCATGGATACAGCTGGGAACAATGTTGATACATAGTATAGACTACTAAGCCCCTCATCTTGTCACCTCTATAAGTTACTTTCTGTTTGTATTGTTTGGTTAGTCTTCACTAAAGAACTAGTGGTTACTTTTCACTCACACTGTTTCCTTTCCATGGTTCCATGTGTTCAGATCTTTGTAAGCAACATTTCTTATAAATAATAATAAAGGAAGTTGAATGGTTACTAAATTACAAACTGAGATAGGAAAAGAGAGGAACAGAAAAATGAATACGAGTTGTCACTGTACTTGTGGGCCACGTCACCTCTGCATGTTGTTTCTCATTTTGTGCATTTGTATAGGAGTGAAAAACCTGGAGTATTCCCTTCTGCTTTTAAATTTTGACTCAGACTTTTCAGAGAATTCATGGTTGAGAAATACTCTCAATTGAAGCAGAAAAAAAAATCCCAATTATGCATCATCAAGACTCACTTCAAGTCAAGAAACAGCCTTGCTGCACTACAGAGCACACCTAGGCCTTTATTTATGTTTACTATCACACTAAAGGAAAGACGGAGGAAGCAACTGCCAAATCTGTGCTCACTTCACCATCTTGATGCAAACAAACATTCGGAAGAGCTAGTAGACCTGGGGAGTCTGGGCAGTAAGACTAAAGCAAGCATGTGTAAGAGTACACTTCCGCCCAATACTGCCATCTTGTTCCAAGATGTATTCTGCCCCTTAATTGCTTCCGCGGTACTTCAGGTCTGAGACTTCACTTCTGAAGGCCTTTAGAAAATGTGGTTTCTGACTTAGTGCTCCACTGTCACCTGTCCCCACTTTGCTTGCTTCATTCCACCCAGATTCTAGTATCACTGGGCACTTTGCAATTTTGAAAACATGTGCAGAGTCTGCTTGTCTCAAGAGATTTCCTTTTCTCTGCTATCCACATGTGACTAATTCTGCCTGGCCTGGACCCCTCCCCATCTGATTCTTTGCCTCCTCCCACCCTCTGCCACAGACAGATTCCTCATCCTTCTGATCTTAAAGTCAATTTCCCCACGAAGTGCCTTTTCTGTGGCACACTCTTCTACTTGCACACATGTTAACATCCCTGATGAAGGAACCCTACATTTTCCCTTCAGCCTTTCTCACTGTTTACTGATTTAGTATGTCTTCCTGCTGGTTGATCAGCTTCAGAAGCACAGAGGCCATAGCATCTCAAGTCACTCTTATACAGAAAGAATAAAGAAGACATGGTGGTCATCATTCTTCCAAAGGCCCTTTAATGTCACGGAAAAGCACAAATGATGCTATGCTACATAAGAAAGCAATCTACAAAACTACACATTAAGTAAAAAGAGTCCAAGATTTTAAATATTTTCATTAGTTGAGAATCTCATACATGTATACAATGTATTTTGATTATATTCACCCCCTACTTCGCTCCTAATTCCTCCCAGTTCCACTTCACCCCTGTCCAACTATGTATCTTCCCTTTCTTTTTAAAAACTAACCCACTGAGTACAATTTGTACTGCTAATGTACTCATGGTCCTGGGTCATCCACTGGAACATGCTTGACCTCTTAAGAAAAACTGAAGATTCCAAATTTTAAAGGGTATATACTTATATATGTATAAAAAATTACAAAGGAAATGTATCAAAGTTTTAAGATATTACACACACACACAAACATATATATAAATACACATTTGTGTATATGTGCATACAGCATGCATGTATATATAATATATGTATGTGTAGTATGTATGTATATGCTGGTGTATGTGGAAACCAGAGATCAATGGTCAGATGTCTTCCTCTACTACATTCTACTTTCCTTTTTTCAGACAGTCTCAATGAATCCAGAACTCAATGGATTGGCTGGATTGGCTAAGCACTGAGTTCCAGTGCTCTGCCTGTCTCTGCACTCTTCTCTCCCCATCCCTCCAATGTTAGGTTTGCAGACAAGCACCCCTGGGGTCCACTCAGGGCTTCGTGCTTACGGAGCAGGCATTTTACCCACTGAGTCATCTCCCTCCTCCAGGATTTTTTTTTTTTTTTAATTGAGAACCTAGACACAGACTGGGCATGATGGTGCATGCCTTTAATTCCTGCACTCAGGAGGGAAAGGCAGGAGTTCGAGGCCAGTCTAGTCTACAGAGTGAGTTTCAAGACTGCCAGGGCTACACAGAGAAACCCTGTCACAAGAAACCAAGACAACAACTCCCTGGACACAGAGAGTAAAACAACACACAGCATGGCAAAGGTGGAGGAGAGGCCTATTCATGGGATAAAAGAGCAGAAAACACAATGCAAGGATGAAGAGTAGCACGTGACTATTACACAACTAAACTGTAACAAAATGGCAAACATGATTATTTGCCTGTTCTACTTGTTAATATGCCAGGCAGCTCACATTACAGCCATACCCCATTTTGCTTCCTCAAAGCACAACTCTGGGCTGAAAGTACACTTGCTTGGATGGTGACTGCTGATCTTGTATACACAAGAATCACCAGGACATCCTGAGACTCATAAACCAGTCTCCAGGAAATGGAGCCCAGGAAGTCTCTCTACCGGCGGGCACTTCTGATACAATTCAGATTATGAGCAGCCCCTGCCTAGGACAAACTAACACAACATTAAGGAAATTCCTCCTCATCAAAGGTTTCAGATAAAACAGAAGAGGTAGCAGATGCAAATGGAAACATGGCAGCTGCTTGCCACAAGTCAGCAGGCAATCAGAGCGCTTACAGTGTGGAAAATCCGACTCCCATACAACCACACACAAAATCCAAATGCCAAGGGCAGTAATAAGTTTCTATGGCATTGCATCTACCTAGAACTCAGCCTCCTGAACCAACATTCCAAAGTAATAAAAATGGCTCTCAGCTGAGAAGACAAGACATGGGCTTCTTAAAACTGATGTCCCACAACTGACACACAAGATCTATCTCATCAGAACATACTCCTTTCTTCTATGCCCTTCTAATGAGCTTATCCGGCTGCTGAACCCACAGCAGATTAGATTTGTACGTTAAGAGGGGAGAGAAGATTCACAGGGAGGCAGATGGAAATAAATCATGTAGACTTAATCATATACTCTAAAGGTTAAATTATTTACATCAATTGGGGGGGGGATTATATACAATGGCTTGAAAACAATTGTTCAAAATTATGGCCATGATGATGAGTTACTAAAGAAAAAGTGAAATCACATCTTCACGTTTTCTTCTTCTTTGTTGAATGTGCATTGGTGTTTTGCCTGCATGTACGTATGTGTGAGGGTGTCAGATCCTCTGGAACTGGAGTTACAGACAGTTGAGCTGCCATGTGGGTGCCAGGATTTGAACCCAGGTCCTCTGGAAGAGCAGCCGGTGCTCCTAACCACTGAGCCACCTCTTCTCATCATCTCTCCATCACAAGAGAATTTTTTTTTTCTTTTGAGACAGGGTTTCCTCTGTGTAGTCCTGGAACTCACTCTGTAGCCCAGGCTGGCCTCTAACTCGGAGATCTGCCTGCCTCTGCCTCCCAAGTGTTGGGATTAAGGGCATGCACCACCATGCCCAGCTTGATATTTTCTTCAAAGAAGCAAAACTAAGGGAGCACTTATACCTGAGCACCTGCAACATGTTAAGAATGAGACACTCTAGCTGGGCGTGATGGCGCACGCCTTTAATCTCAGCACTCAGGAGGCAGAGGCAGATAGATCTACATAGGAATTCCAGGACAGCCAGGCCTACATAGTGAGACTGTCGCAAAACAAAACAATGCACATCTCACTTGATAACAGCCTTGTAATGGAAGATGCATTCACATTTTAAGGCTAGACCATGCAGACTCTGGGAACCAAAGCACCGAGGGGTGCAGCCATGTATAACTACAGAGCTCATTTGTCTCCTAGGTTTGTTTTATATGGCACGACCACCTTTGCTTTTGGTTGTGAGGATCTCTAATTTTGGAGTGCACATGTTTCTGAGGCTAAAGCTCTAAATCTGTAGCAGTAGTTTATAAGCTGCTTTCTCAGTCCCTGCTGCTTTTCCTGGAACCCCAGTCCATAACAGAGCTGCTCTGCCGAAAGCCACAGAAAGCAGGTGGCCCAAAGCCCTATTCGACCCTACTTTGAATCCAAGCCCGCTCCTTTGCACCTCTCTGGCCAGGAATAACACAGAGTACTGATTTCTAAAAAACACCACAAAAATAAGCATGGTCACTGGAATTGCTATATGAAAGTATCTGCTTGTGGACATTCGACAAATGATAAAAAGCTGAATGAAGGCATCAAAATGCTGTGAAAAGTTGGGGGGTATGGTGAAAATGCAGTTAACTGGCTAAAGTGAGCAGCAATGTCTGGGTGTTCAATGTTACAGGACACTTGGCCATGTTTTCTACCTATTCTTATGGCTCAAGTATCACATGCCTAAGTTCTACAACTCTTTTTCCTAAGACTCGTGTGTGTGTGTGTGTGTGTGTGTGTGTGTGTGTGTGTGTGTGTGTGTGTCATGTGTATGGTGTCTGTGGAGGCCAGAGGAAGGTGTGTAATCCTCTCAGAGCTAGAGTTACAGGTGATTGTGAAACTGCCCAATGTGGGTGCCTCGGATCCAAACTCAGGTCCTCTAGAAGAGTTAAGAGTCCTCTTAATCACTGAGCCATCTCTCCAGTCCCTTTACAAACTTTTGAAAGTAAAAAGAGGGAGTCACTATTTCACAAAGACCCCCAAACATATTATAGTACCTCCTTCCCTGAGAGAAATGGTAATTTTATTTTCCTATGTTCCCAATGTTACAAACTGAAGTTACAACAGAAAAGTCATGATACACAAAACACAACAAGGAAAAGGCATACATTAAACACAGTAAATGAAGCTGGGCACAGTGACACAGGCCTGAAATCTAGTGTTCTAGAGGCAGAGGTAGATGGATCATCACAGGTCAAGGATGGCTTTGTCTACAACAGCAAGTTCCAGGCTAGCCAGGGCTAAGATCATATCTTTTAGAAAACAAAAGTACATAGCTTAACAAGAAAACAAAGATGGTTAAATATGATGCATTTATTCATTCATTCATACATGAAAATCACCTTTGTCCTTAGTGTTAGAAGCAGGCCTTTGGAGACTGGCCTTTGCATAGCCCTCAGGACACAGAGGCGAACACATAAGACACAAACACAAACTGACAGGTAAACGAGTTGAATATGATTACAAGTTCCCACAGTTGTAACTTACAGACATTTAAACTAGTCTCGATTGTTGGTTTGAGATTTGGGGACAGGGTCTCATGTAGCCCAGGCTTGTCTTTGAACTCTCTGCTTTGTTGTATGTTTTAAAGGTTCTCTTATTAATCATAAGAATTTAAAGAAGGATAACATGACCTGCTAACTCAACCTAATAATATTAAGGACTATCCCTGCAATAAACTCAAAATGGCCCAGATATCTATGTAAGTCAGAACTGAAACAAGACTAATGGTAGGGTCTTTCAAAATAAGTCTAAGTGTTTTCAACAGTGTTTCACCTTTTTAAAAATTGACTACAGCATTTTTCCTGACTTGATGCTGCAGACAAAGCAGGTCTGAGATGGGCCAGTAGCCTCAACAGCCGCTCCAGATGATCCTCCATTGTACAAGTCCTCAAAGACGACTTTGTGGTCACAGAAAGAAAAATTGTTTGAGTTTCTCTTGGTGTCTGCTTCATTGTTTTAGGTGAAACCACTTTTTGGAACCAATTAAATTGCTTCTATTGCTTATGTGAACCTTCTGTGTAAATAGTAAATTATTTTTTTTTAAATCAAGACAGTAATATAATCATGGGAGAGATATGGAAAGGAGAAATTAAAAGAAGGCTGTGTTTGCTCCTTCATATGCCTTCCAATCATTCCAGAAGGACATATTAGAACTTTATACTAGCCTGTGACTCCTTTAGGAAAAAACCATGTTTCCCAGTAAGCAGTCTTTCTAGTAAAGCAAAACAGCCATTTTAGAGTTAATGCTTTAATCACACTAAAGTGAGCTCTACTGCTATGTTGTGAGTTGAACAGAATGTGGGGGAGATGAAGGAAGTCCTAGTTAGTCAGAATGGCAACATCCATGAAGCAGCTGTGTGGGGACTGTAAGTCAAGGTACTTTCTAGGGTAGAGCTAAGACATAGGGGAAACCACAAGGGGGCAAAGTCTGGACAAGGAGCTAGATGATGGTCTTGATACACTTTTTCAACTGTTCAAGCCTCTTACTGGAATCCTTTGCTTTAAAATGCCCTGCTTTCTACAAGTAGACCATTCCATTTCATCAGGAAATGTTGGAAGCCATGATCTAATTCACAGGCTGGCTCACAAACATCTCCCGCCCACAGTGTCATGATCCCAGTATACAACAGTCTGGGTGCTGAGTCTCAGAAGTTCAGTAATTGAGCATTAGATAAAGGGAGGGGAGATTTCCTGTTCCCTGTCCTCTTCTAGACTCAGATGAGCCAGCAATTGTAATTGTGCAAAGTTTTCCTTGGCCACTCTCCCTTGTCACAAGGACTAGCCTCCCCAAGAATAAACTAACTACATACAATACCGTGCACACCCCCTCACAATGGCATTTAGCACTCCATCCCAGATCTGTCTCCTCAGCACCACAAAGCAAACTCACTTCTCAGAAGTGAAAACTCTAGTCCCTCATTCCAGCGGAGGGCCACAGGGAGGCATGAAAGAGAGTAACCAGACTAGGCCAATGTACACTAGTGTGCCTAGGCTGCCTCAGAAGTATGTGATCCCAGAGAGGGTGTGTGGATGAATATCAATGTCTTGTTCTCCTTTTGGTTTTATGAAATATACTCTATATCCCAGGCTGGCCTACCCAGAGTGGCTTTGAACTCAGGGTTATCTTTCTGCCTCAGACTCTCTCAAGGGTTGGGATTATACATGCAAGTCACTGTGCCTGGTAGTATGTGACTTTCTAAGAGAATTTTTATCAATTCAACTTAATCTCTAATTTTCTCAACTTAAGAGAAAACTGAAAAGGTGCAGGCATTATGGGGGAAAGCAGCCTTGTGCAATGGAAGCTGGCTAACAGCATGGCCAGCCCATTCACACTGAGTAGGAAGAAACAGAAGAAAAGCCATTCAGGGAGGCTCAGGCAAGAAGGCAGCAGGAAAAACACTGTTTCCAATGAAAGACAGTTCTTTTCCACCAAAGGTCTGCTCAGCTTGTGCCTCTTGTAGAGAGTATGCCCAAGTCACTTCCGATCTCAAGTCTCAACCCTCCCTGGGCTGTAATGTATACATATGTACAGTAGCTCTTCATTATGTTGTCATCAGCTCTTTTAAAATATGTCTAGGGAGTACTTAGAATGATGAATTATCTGCACTGTTTACTTGGGCTCCATAGTTCATTTCACATTGATTCATTCATTAATACATCCTTTACTCCAATAAGCTATCTCTCAAAGAGTGACTTCCACAGGAAAGCCCTAGTAAAGTACTCAGGACAGGGCTCAGAAAGAATTCAAGTAGTCTCCAGCTTAAAGCTGGTGAGTACAAGAAAATCATATAGAATCCACAGTTACATAAGGAAATAGGTTTCAGGGTTGTTTTGTTTGTAAAGATTCTCTGCTTACAAGTTTATCACATGGCTATCAGTGTCTAGATCTGAGGACCAATGCTACCAACTCAGAGGAGAGCAGAGAACATGGCATGCAGAATCAAATGCGCACAAGTGCTTGCTGTGGGGAGTTTGGGACGGTTTTCAGGAAGTAAACAGAGGTACTCTTGCAGAAGCCACTGTTTCTGGTGGCTGTTACAGAATGAACTGAGCATGGCCAGGGAATGTTCAGTCCAAGGGGCTGGACCATGGGGTTAAGCATTCACTGAACACCTGCTATGTTCTGGCCACCTATTCAGACGCTATCATTTCATTTCACAATAGCCCATTATTCCCATAAGGAAGAGCTTAGAGGAACCAGGTAGAACATGGGACACATCTTGCTTTCTCTACAAGGCAACCAGAATTCTTCCCAGGACCTGTTTCATCCTTGCCTCCCAGATAAAACCAAAACAAATGACTCCTCCATTTTACTGGGGGAGGAAGAACACAGCTACTTAAGCACTCACGGGGCGGGGTGGGGAGGGAAGACACTATGAGGAGGAGAAGGGAAGAGTCAACATGAGTTGAGTGGGATTAAACTGAGCCCTGACCAGACCCTTTCCACACAGATGCTTTCATCCCAGTAACCCCAGAGGGTGATCGCTGTCCGCACACAATGACACTGAGGTCCAGAGAGCCTAAATCACAGTGCTAGCAGAAGGCAGACTGGGAATTGGGGCAGGCAGGCTTCAAGCCTGTGTGCTTTCCACTCGCCCTGCGGCAAGCATTTCCCTTCCCTTCTACCACACAAATGCCCCCAAACTAAAGTATGGAAAACATAGATCTCTTCAAGAGCCCCAACCAATAATTATAGAGCAGTTAGATGAAAGAAGCCTGTTTCCCCAGGAAATAAAACTGTCAAGTCTATCAAGGGATTTAAAAGACAATTAGAAGGAGGCTTACCCTCTCACTCCAACCTATGAATAGAGTTGACATTTTCAGTGATGTCAGTGGTTGTATACACAGGGGAAGCTACCATTAGGGCTGGAGCCACTGAAGACCACAGAAGTTCCCCTTCGCAATGGACTCGGCAGTGGCTGGGCAACAACACAGTGGCCCGATCCTGTCTTTAGGAAATTATCAGAAAATGGGGTTAGTGTTGGATCAGGGTTCTGTTTGCTGGGCTGGCTCAGACATTGGTGAGAACATCCGTGAGCTGCTAGCTCTCCACATAAGCCTAGCTCAGAACAGAGAAGTGCATGCAGATCCTTGTGCAAACGTGTCCATCTATAGCAAATGCACTGGTCCTGCTCAAAGTCAAGCAAATCTAAGAGTCCTTTCCAAAGCCTGTAGTGAAAGAAAGGAGTAGTGACTTCGGAGTGCTTGATTCTATCCACATCTGGCTCTATTTGGGAGCTAAACTCAGCAAAAGTCTACAGGGTCAAGAAATGACCCTGAATAAAAATAGTCTTGGAAGTCTGTCACAGAGGAGAGGAAACAAGGCGGTGGGGGTGATTCACTCCAAATGGCAGCTCCAAAACCCAAATTCCCATTTTTGTTCCAATCTGAAGCCAATGTGCAAAACAGGCACAGAGCAGCCTGTCCGTTTCCAAAAGCAGTTGCCAAAGAATTTTATATGGAAGCCAAAAAGATTTAGTGTCCCATTCACCTCTCCTCTAAATCTAAGGAGGGAGAGTTTGAACTGAAGCACTGAACCCATAGTGGGTTTACATTGTGTGAAGACCACCCAGGGTCTGGTAAGGAAGGGAAAACTTTGTTCATCAAAGTTTCCAATGACCCAGTGGCTTACTGGATGTGGGCAGAGTTCTACAGCAGCATGGGAGTTGCTAGCTGCTGTCTGCCTGTTTGTTCCGTAACTCCCCTCCTCCCCAGCCCACAATCAAGGATAACACTGAGAAGGTTATATGTCTTTTGTTCCTCTTTGTAGGGGAGGGTGGTATTGAAGATTGAACCTGGAGCCTCTGAGTTCTGGGCAAGAACTCTACTGAGCTACATCACTAGCTTTCTCTTTTCGTTTTGAGTATTAGTTTGTTAGAGAAAGAGAGGGGTGAGGGTTCCACATAGGCCAGGCTGGCATCAAACTCACTAGCCGACAATGGCTCTGAACTCCTGATCCTCCTGCCTCCACTTCCCAAATCCTGGGATTACAGGCATATGTTACTGTGCCCAACCACAGCCCTCTTTTTTCTTTGCAATTTGAGACAGTCTCCATAAATTTCAAGTCTGTCCTTGACCTCACTCTGCAGTTCATACAGACCTTGCTTATAATCCCCCTGCTTCAGTCTCCCAAGTAGCTGGGATTATAGGCCTGTAACACCAGGCTCTGACTGACATACACTTAGAATTGAGAGTTCTTCTGGCCACAAACCATTTATCCAACACTTGACTAGTTTAGTTGTGCTGAGCATACAGGTGCCAAGTCTGTGGCATGACAGGAAACAAAAAGCCTGTTTCTCAGTCACTCACACCTTCCCTGTCCTAATTTTATATCCACAATTTGTATTTTCTTAAAGATGGTTCTCCAACAGCACTGGGTTTCGAAGTACCAGAGGACTTGGGTCTACCTTTAGAAATGCTGTCTTTGACTGACTATGCCACAGATTAGCAAAAAAAGAGATATGCGGAAAACAACAGATGTGACAAGGTCTTTAACGGTTATGAACAAGTGTGCCCGTGCCCTAGGAGCACAGAGTATAATCACCTATGTCTTGTGGGATTGGGAAAGACTTCTTAGAACTGGTCTAGATGAGGAAGGAGGAGTGTGATAAGCAGGCAGGGAATGAGGGCGGCGATGAGGGAAGAGTAGTCCAGAGAGTATGAACAGCCTAGGCCAGAGGTTCTCAACTGGAGACAATTTTCCCCAGATGTAATTCTTGCATCTAGTAGGTAGATGTTGCTAGATACCCCTCAGGGCAGAGAAGAGCCCTCATAACAAAGCCTTACCCACTCACAATGTCAACAGCCTCATTGAAAAATCTGCTCTAAGCAAAGACATAATAGGCACAGGTTAAAAGAAAGAGGAACTGGTGTGTACCTCAGTGGTAGAGCACTTGCCTAGCATGCATGAGGCAATGGGTTCAACCCCCTGCCTGCACTACAAAATAAATACAGCTGAGTAGATGCTTTATCCTCAAGGTAGGAACAGCAGATGATAGTAGGGAGCCTACCACATTTCACCTCAACTGAGAAGCACACTTCCCCAGAGACAGTGTCCTCAGCTCAAGTCCACTCCTGAACAGCAGCCCACATTTTGCATTTCAGCAGACAGTTATGTGAGGGTGATGAGGACCAGCTAGGTGTTCCCTGCCATTCACCTAACAGTGCACTCAGAAAGGATCAGAAACTGGTGGGGATGCTGGAAAGACTCAGGAACATGAATAGGTCAAGCTAGAAGAGGAGGAAGCCAGGGCTCCTTGCCCCAAACAAGTGGCTACAAGGAGAGCAGAATGTGGCCTGAGTGTCAGGGGTGGGTCTCAAGTAGATTGTGTCTGATCGTTAAACAAGGAAGCCCTTGATAGGAATCTCACTCCTGGGCACAGACCCTTTAGAAACTGAGAAAGGTCTTTGCCCTAACCACCTCCACTGAAAAATTAAAGAGAAATAATAGAACAAGCCTCTTCCTCTCAGGAGACTTCTGGGAGGGAGAGAAGGGAGCCTCAAGACACTGGGAGATTTTGTTACAAGAGCAAGAAATACAATTGAATCTTCTTAGATACCCTAACTCACACTAACCGGCACCATCTCTTTAACATTACCCTGTCCACACACACACTCACCTACAATCATTTTTAGAGGGGGGTACTGAGGAGATAGCTCAGTCAGTAGAGTGTTGGTCTTACAATCAGGAAGTTCTGAGTTAAACCCTGAATGCAAGCAAAAATTCCAGGCAGATGTGGTGGCACTCGTAACCCCAGTGCTGGGAAGGCAATCACAGGTAGATCCTGGGGCTCTCTGGTTAGCTAGCCTAGCCTACTTAGTGAGCTCCAGGCTAGTGAGAGATCCTGTCTCAAAAAAACTTTTAAAGGTAGATAAAAGGAGTTGGCCTACATACATGCACACACGCACCCACAGGCAGTATTAATAAAGTAAAATTACAGTGATTAGAGTAAATGTTCAAAAATCAAGCTTTAGTCTCAAGAGAGGAAAAGCAGAAAACAATCCAATTCTTTTGTTGTTATTGTCTTTCCCTTTAGATGGTGCCAGGGATTAAACCCAGGGCCCATGATAGGTTGCACATCCTATGAATTAAACTTCAGACCTACACCACTAGCTCTGAAAAGACAATTCCAAACTGAAAATGATATTTTAAAAGTTTTTAAATTACTTATTTATTTGACTGATTATTGAGGCAGTCTTATTATGTAGTCCAAGCTGGTTTGAGCTCAAAATTCTCCTGACTTGGACTCCTAGGAGCCGGGATTGACAGGTGTACACTGCCACACCCAATGTCATAAAAGTTTCACTAAAAGTAACTGAAACATTCCTTTCTTCCTTAGCCACAATACAGAAACCACAAAGGAATGTACTGTGTGCCCAGCACAGTGATGGAAAATTTCCACTGTTGAGAAAATTAAAATCAAGTTTTGATGTCACAGACCTCTGAAGTAACTGCAGCCTTAGGTACTTAATATTGTACATTACAGACCCTAAAAAGGAAGGAAGCAGTCTGTGCAGAAGAGCCAGGCAGAAATCACAGGACCAGACATTCCAGAATAAGGAGCACAAACTGGAGCCCGTCTGAGGAAAGGCAGGAATAGTAGGAACCCTTCAGGAATTTCATTTGCATATCTGCATCCACCCCTCAATCAGACACCTCCCATTTCACCTGCTGACAGCCAAAATAATATACCTGATGGAACCCAAACCACCTGTGTTGAAAACTTTTTAACATCTCATCTTAGCATGTGGTCTGCCAAGGTGATTCCTGGTCATCTGTAAATAAAGTGAAGTGGAGAGTCAAAAGACACAGCAACAAATTCCAGGAACTCACAGCTAAATTCAGTCGGGGGGGGGGGGGGGTGTCAAGACGACAGGAAGTTTAAAACTATCAGAGAGGGTGGTTTTAAATCTAGGTTAGGATTTATAGCTATAAAAGAAGGTATGGTGCCACTCTTAGCTGTCACTATGTTTAAGCCTTCAGGGAATTAACACCTGAGCAATTGATGATCTGTGTAATGAGAATCATAGCCAACTCCCCGAGTTACATACATGCAAATGCTGGCTGTGGTGTCACACACCTGTAATCCCAGCACATGGAAGCAGAGGCAGGAGGATCATGAGTTTCAGGTCAGTCTTGGTGATGTAGTAAGACCCACCCACCCACACAAAGCAACAGAAGCAGCAAACACAATACAGGTATCTAAGCACCCTGGATTCTGACTGGCAGAGAAAAGGCAGACTGGAAATCTGAGCGTTAGCCAGGGATCCCACTAATGAGAGCTCATGATTCCTCCCCCAGCTCCCCAACACCAACTCCTCTGCAGACGGCACAGCTCATTCACTACCGTCTAAACACAGTCAGCCTTCATGCCACCCCCCCTCATGCCACTGTATCCACCTGGAATGTTCTCCACCCACAGGTCTACCTACATGAGCACTACTCATCCTCTGGGACTTAGCTCAACTTCTCTTCAGGGTGGTTCTGAGTTAACCCTTGGTGTTTCTCCTCTCTCAGAACAACGAAGTTTGTAGAATCACTTGGCAAATAGCCATCTTAGCTCAATGGAGCTTATCTCATTTTCTGTTTTCTAAATTAATAGCAATTGTCACCTTTCTCCCCGAGTTAACTGGCATCTGTTCCTTGGAGATAAGGGACAGATCACACTTAGTTCTTTGTATCCACCCATCTCATCCTCCCGTGTACCTTAAACAAAGTTCAATTATACCACTCTCTTCTATGCACACACAAGTCAGGTTCTCACTAAAGATCTAATAATTCAAACCTATGAAAGCTTGCAACCAATGAATGTGAAAGCCTTACGGGGGGAAGAAACATTCTAAATGTTGTCCTTTGATTTACTTAAAAAGAAAAAAGCCACAGGGCAAACTCAGTAGTAGAACACTTTTTTTTTTTTTTTTTTTTTTTGCCAGAGCTGAGGACCAAACCCAGGGCCTTGCACTTGCTAGGCAAGCGCTCTACCACTGAGCTAAATCCCCAACCCCAGCAGAACACTTTGACATGCAAAGGCCTAGGTTAGACACTCAGCACTGACAAAGTAGTAATGATGGTATGAATTTTTAAGAGCCACGACCATTTGACTATTGCAGAGGGATGGGCAGGTGTTTTTCTTTGCTGTGCCTTTTCTTTCCTGTTGAGGTGGGGGTGGTTGGTAAGACAGGATTTCACTATGTGCCCTATGCTAGACTTGAATTCGCAGGTTTCCTGCCTCAACCTCCTGAGTGCTGGCATTACAGGAGCAGGCTACCATATCTGGCAAAAGGAGAGTTTTAAAAACTAGTTTAACTTGGACTCTAAGCTTTCAACTTCAAACTCAGACAGTTCTGGCTACTGCCGTGCCATGTGTGCTGTACATATGCTGTATGGAAGTTAAAAGAAGACACTGTATTCAAGTGTTACTGTTGTGTCTTGTATGGAGCATGTACTTAGCAAATGTACTTGATGTCTGATAAACTGAAATGATTAGTAATCGACAGCAGCTTAATTCTAAAGAGACTTCTCAAAGCACATAGCTCCATCACAGGGGAAGGGCAGAATCTCAAATAGGTTGGGACAAGTTTAATTTGTGAAATTATTATTTTACATAACTCTTTCTCTATTTTATGTGCAACTTGAGAAAACTTTTAACAGTATTGCTAATAAGTATTTGCCAGGAAGTTGTCTTTGGATTTATATATATTAACTAATATAACCTCAAGATGACCCTATTCTTAAAAAATGATAAAGATACAGAGATGTTGAAGTAAGATATCCATAGACCATAGCAAGAAAGTAGACAAATGAAAAGCTGAATCACTGTCACTGACTCTGAACAACCATAGTACTGCTTATAGCTGTAATGATATCATTTTTGATTAAGATGGCATTTGAGGCCATTTATATAAAAGTTGGGCATCTAAACTTTGGCTTAAAATTAACATATAAAACACAATGTCACATGTTAGTAATTCCAGAACTCAGGAGACTGAAGAGGATTTCTTTAAGTTTGAGGCTACACATAGGGAGACTATTCATAAATAAAAATAAATAAATAAAATAAAAACAACCACCAGCCCCCCCCCCCAAACAAGTGCAACATGCTATCATAGTGCTTTGGATACAAATCTGTAGTTGGCTTTCTGTAACTGCTGGTTCTATAGTCTCAATCAACATGCTATCATAGTGCTTTGGATACAAATCTGTAGTTGGCTTTCTGTAACTGCTAGTTCTATAGTCTCAATCAAGTGAGAACTGAAACGATTTGGAAAAACATTATATCACTCTATCATTGCTAACAGAGTTATCTTTTTCTTGTCATTATCCCCTGATAATATAATATATTATAATATAATACATGACAACTATTTACATAGCATTATGGTGTATTTGGTATTCTAAGTAACTTAGATATGATTTTAAAAACGTAGGAGGGGCTAGAGATGTAGCTCAGTGGTAGAGCACTTGCCTAGTGCATACAAGGCCCCAAGTTCAGTCCCTGGGACTGCAAAAAAGAAGAAAATACAGGAAGATATGTGTAATACAGGCTATGCAAATAAGACTCCCTTATCCAAACTTCATTTTATGCAGCCTCAGCTATACGCTATCAATGAAGGTGAATATGACATAAAACCATCTTTTGAATGAGAAACTCGACCTAATTTTTATTACAGTATAGTGTTGTGTGTGTACATATATGTGTATATACATGTGTATATATATATGTATGTATGTATGTATATATATATATATATATATATATATAGAGAGAGAGAGAGAGAGAGAGAGAGTTCTGTTTTATATCAGTAATTTTTCACTTGTGTCAAATTTATAAAGTTGACCATAGGTATGAAGTTATAGGGAAAACATAGTATATAGGGTTTATCCACTAGGGGGTTTCTTGTACTATATGTCCCACAGACACAAAGGGGCTACTACTACTACACTAAGGACTCAGGCATCCTTTAACTATAATTTTTAATGCAGTCTTGATAAATTGCACAGACTGACCTCAAACTCACATTCTCCAGCATCACCCTCTCAGGTAGCTGGGATTATTGGTGAGCATCCTCAGATTTTAGAATCCACAGGGACTCTCGGAATGGACTTTCTGAGAACGTATGTAACACTCTACTTAGGAATACACCGTGTATCTTTGAGACTACCACCCTAGGAGCTCAGAGAGCTCTAGAATGGAAACACCGAAAACTCCTGGAGGTCCTTGTTACTTTATAATTAAGAAACGGAGGCCCACCGACAAGGCCAGTTTATGGTAGGCAGGTGCAGCATTCAGGCAGGTGCTCCCGCTTCACACTCTTGCTCCAGACACTAGGGAGCCTGGTACAGAACAGATGAGGGCGGGTGGTGCAGCCCTGTTTGTTGATAGAGGACTTGCTTAATGTACTAAGCTCCAGGTTTGATTCCCAGCACTACACAAATCAGGTGTGGTAGTGCACACCTGTGCTCCCAGTATACAGGAAGTGGAGGTAGGAGGATCAAAAGTTCAAGGTCACCCTGAACTATATAGCAGAACAGATGAAACTATCTGTTTTGTGGTTCAAAGAGTGATCCAGGTTTTTTAAATTGTAAAACTAAGGTTGATGGTGAAAACTGAGGTTAACCATCCAAACCTAATTATGATTTTCAGGTTTTAAGTTTAAGGAGTGATATTTGGCTATAAACGTTACAGCAACAGACAAAGCAAACTTCTGAGAACGAATGAACACACACACACACACACACACACACACACACACTTTAAGCTATTTAGAAACTCGGTTTCACTTTTTTTTTTTTAAGTCAAACTGCTTTAATACTCAGCTTACATATTACTCTATCAAAACTGAAAGAATCACATATAGAATCTTTCTAAAATAAGTTCCTTTTAGAAGCCCATTTTGGGGCATTGAGTTGTGACTAAATTCTCAAGGATGTCAGTAACACAAGGGCTCCATCCATAACTCCTTGAAAAAACTGAAACCATGGACGCCTTGTCAAATTCAGACAGTTTATCTTGGCACTGGCAAGTACAGCAGTCTCTTCGATGTCTGGAAACGTGTCTAATTACGTCGAACGAGTAACTAAAAAATAGCCCGTGTCCCGGAACAGACAGCTCAGGGTTCACTCCATAGCATCCTGAATGGCAGGATGGAACCACGCCAGGGGAAAAGGGGGTGGGGGGAGAAGGAAAGAAAAGAAAACCAAGCGTGAAAGCGGGAAGAAACGCCAGCCTCTTTTAAAACAGTCCTCCCGTTTTCCCAGGACCGCCAGGGCCACCACCACTCCGCTCCTGCAAGTTTTCCTTTTTCTTTTATTTTTGTTCCATTAAGTCATCAGGTCCCGCCCTCATCACTTACCTGGAGCAGGGCAGGCTGGTGCTGCCCCAAGCGACCTCAAGCTCACCATGCCTCCATCGCCCCCAATCCGGACACCACTCAGGGACCACCCCAGACCCCTAAAAGTGCAGCCCTACACCTCATCACACCCTGGAGTCCCAAGGCCGCACCACGGAGGGGTCCTCTCTCGGGGAGGCGTGACCACCCCGCACCGCGGACCCCCTGTCACCCCGGCGCACTCGTTCGCGGGAGCCGCTCGCCCCTGTGCACCCCGAACCCCCGAGGCCCCTCAGCAGCGCCCCCTCTCGGGAAACCCCAGCATGGCAGCCGCGACGCGCTCACCTGAGCCTAAGGTTGGCCATGAACTCGGGCATGGAGACGGTGTCCATCAGCACGAAGTCCGCCTTGCCGAATTCCAGGCTCTCCTGCTCCGCCATGGCGCCGGCTCAGGTGGGCGCGCTCGGGCCGGGGCGGGGGCGCGGGGCACGCTCGGGAGGGGTCGGGCCGGAGAGAGGTGGCCGCGGGTCCTCAGCGCTCGGGGGCCGGCGCGGCTCTGGACGGGCGAGGCCGGCGGCTTCCGCTCCTCCCGCGGTGACTGCGGGGTGTGTGGGGGCCGTGGTGGCGAGACGGAGACGGCGGCGGCTGGTCCCGCCTCTAGCCTGGGTCCGGCTGGGCCCCGCCCCGCCCTGGCCGCCCGGGCTCCGCCCCTCTGAGGAGCCCGCCCAGCCGCGGCCCAGCCGCCTCCTCACCTGGGCGTCGCGCACGCGCGGGGCGGGGACGCGCTCCGGGCCAGCCGCGGCGGCTGAGCGGCAGCGCCCCCTAGAGACAGGCACGGGCATCTCTCGTGAAGGGGTGCTGTGTGCGGCTGACTCGGGGTGGCAGAGGCCTTGCTGCTGCCTTCTTCAACCCCTTGCCCAGGAGATAGCAACAAAGTTACAAACATAACTTGCGCGGCTTTGGCGCGAACTGTGATTCTGCCACACTGAATGGCTGAATGGAGGTGGTGATAGTCGCGGTCACTTCCAGGTCACCAAAATGCTCACAGCTATTCTAAGCATTTTAGCAAACTTAAGTAACTTGTCACACTGCTGGGAAGTGGAGAAGCTGCGACTTCATGGAGATTATTTGATTTATGAACCCCCCCGCATTTCTCCTTTATGGTTTACTCTTCCTCCATTTGCAATGGTCCTTTTTATTTTTCCTTCCACTCAGTGGAACATGCCGTCAGACTTTACCTTGTACTATTAAGTTTTTAATACATGTATGAATCATCTCCTCAGGATGATTGCAGGCTTCTAGCACAGAAGACCACTTCCTAAACTTTTTGATACACCACCCCCCCTACTACCCTACACCATCCAAGTAGCTATTGTACGGGGGTTGTATTGTAATACAACCATGAAATTAGTTCCATGGGTTGTAATGTATTGTATGTGATCTCCAACTTAAAGACACGCTGGGAGATCTTAAAATGTTTCTTTTTTCCAAACATAGACTGTATTTTCCTGATGGAAATACATTGTAAGGGACATTGTCCAGCACCTGCACCTCTCCAGGCCTGTGTCTCTGTTGGGACCATCTTCAGTGCAGAATCTATTAGGAAATCTAGAGGCCTCCAGGACCTGGCTGGGCTTCAGCTCTGTGGCTGAATTTGAGATGCGTAAATTAGACTGAAGAACCTTGGCATGTTTCAGCTGCCAACAACCCACACTTGCCAAGAGAGGGGATGGTGCCTTGATCATTTTCATGGAGCGCCTTTGCTGTCAGAAATCCACCCCGGTCCCTGGCACAGCAGAGCTAGCTGGGCTGCGCTGTAGCTACCGTGTGTAGCTTGCTTTCTTCACGATATGTTTGGATCTCATGCTTCTTTGTAGAGGAAGAACTCTGGGATAGATACTTCCAAGGTAGGACTGTCCTATGCATGGGTTATTTGTGAGAGTGGACCAGTGGCTAAGGAGACAATTATATAGAGTGATTCTGCATTCCTACAGTGTTCATATCACTGTACTTCAATGTAAGCAGGACTGAATTTGTAAAGGGAAAGAAACAGATCTCAAAGTCTGGGCCCTAGGAAACAGATCCCAAGTCCTATCAGTAAGTGGATATATATGTATACTTTGTACGTGTGTGTGTGTGTGTGTGTGTGTGTGTGTGTGTTCCCTGAGTCTGGGGTTATTGAAGATCAGGGTAAAACACTAGGCACTAGGAAAAGAGACACAAAAACCTGCATAGTACATGAACATGCAGGGAATGGAGCTAGAGCAGGGTGCTATGCGTTATCCAAATGGCTAGAACTTTATTATAGTCCTCATCATGAACAGGAGCCTCAAGTCTAAAATGTTTGTACAATCTGTGCAAAGATTTTCTGTAAGCTCCTGTAGACGTCCAGCTTAGTGTAAAGTCAGGCATTGAGACCAAGGAGACTTTTCTGATGAACTCAGAGCTATTGAATGAGGCTCACTGTCAACTAACTTAAATCAGCTTTGAGATTCTGATGTAGATTTTTTATGTAGTTAAGTTGTACAATATAAAGAGAATTCTGATTCACATGTTCAGAGGTAATTTGTTACTTGTACAGATTTATAGCTGGCCTTCCAATGCCCAGCTGCGTCCTTATTGATCAAGGATCACACAAAGCAGAAATGTCACAGAATACATATCAAGGACTATATTCATGCTTGCCAAACTAGAGCAGTTTAGCTCACTGTGAATTTCTTTCATGATAAAATGAGAATAGAAATGCATTTGGATATGTATGTTTCATTATGGTTTAAGATGTACTAAAAAATAAAAATAAGAGTTTAAATCACCAATAGTGACATGCAGTGACATTATGAACTTTCTGATTGGATCACATGAAAAAGACACACTATCACTTACCTGCTAGAAATACATATGCTGAATTTGGCTGGGAAGAAGCATGAAACAAACCCAGAGCAAGGAGCATCTTGCAAAACAGTTGGTCAGCATCCATCAAAAATACTAACAGCGTGAAAGACAAAGATGCCAACACATTGGTCCAGATTAGTTTGTAGCTGTTTTTTTTTTTCTCTTTGACTCTTTAGGGGTCCACCACCCAGCTCCCAATTTAATACACAGAGACTTATTCTTATTTAGAATGCCCAGACTTAGCTTGGCTTGTTTCTAGACAGCTTTTTTTTTTTAAACTTAAATTATCCCATCTACCTTTTACCTCTGGGCTTTTACCTATCTCTATTTCTGTATATCTTTTTTTTTCCTTCTTATTCCATGTCTGTCTGTGTGGCAGGTCCCTGGCATCCTCCTCTTCTCCTTTTCTCACTCTTCCCTTCTGCTGCTTCTCTCTTCTCTTTATTTTCTCTGCCGACACCCCTGCCTAGCTATTCAGCTCTTTATTAGACCAATCAGGTGTTTTAGATAGGCAAAGTAACATGACTTCACAGAGTTAAACAAATTCAACATAAAAGAATGCAACATGCCAGGCAGTGGTGGTGCATACCTTTAATCCCAGCACTTGGGAGGCAGAGCCAGGTGGTTCTCTGTGAGTTCGAGGCCAGCCTGGTCTACCAAGTGAGTTTCAGGAAAGGCACAAAGCTACACAGAGAAACCCTGTCTCGAAAACAAAAACAAAAACAAAACAAACAAACAAACAAAGAATGCAACACATTTTTGCATCATTAAACAAATACTCTACAGTATAAATGATGTAACACATCTTAAAATAACATTCCACAACAACAGTTGACTAAAGAGACATTACAGCTGAAGGCAATGCATGATCCTTAAGCCAGGAGAAGGTAAGGAAGCTGTTGGGGGAAAGGATGCAATGGACTATGTTAGACAGTGTCAATGTTAGTATTCCTAAATTCAAGTATTGCGCTTGTTCTGAACAGACATCTGTTAAAGTCTTTACTAATAAAAGACATAGTGTCTCAAACTGCTTGGTAAAAACAGTTTACAGAACGCCAGCTTTGGGTCAGTGTGAACACAGTGTGCAGACCTGGTCAGGCTTTCTGTAAAAACAAGGCACAAGGCAGGGGCTGCTGGGTTATCAGTGAAAATCAAGTCTGGGTGGTCTGCTTTGAGTGTTTGCTCTCTTCCAGGTTTCCTAACATGTTTCTGGTCTGAGCCACCCTCCTTTTATCTCCTTCTTCCAGGGCTCTGCATCCCAGCAAGACATTTTTTTTTTTTTTTTTCAGCATGAGTCTAACAAAACAGAAACAAGAAAAAAAAAAAAAAGCCATGAAGAATATTTAAAGGACATTTTATAGTTATTTTATGAGCTTGAGTTATTATAGAGATGAAATAGTAAGGAACAGTAAGGCAAATTTACAGTGCAAAGTAATTTCATGATGTATTTGTAGACATACAGAGATCATTTGGGTTCTGTTGCAGAAAGTATTTCAAACACACTGCCTTCCTTTTAATGAGTAAGCCAGGATTTGACCTCAAAATGATACATCAAAAGCAGCATGTGGACTCTCTGTGGTTTTGCTTATTTGTTTTGATGTTTGGAAACAGAGTCTCACTGTGTAGCTGAGGCTAGCCTTGAACTCAGACTTGTAGCAATTCTCCCAAGTGCTGGGATGATAGGCCTAGGCCACTGTGCTAGTTAGTGGTTTTGTTTTGTTTTGTTTTTTGTTTTTTGTCAACTTGACAGAAACTAGGGTCCTCTGAGAAAAGAAACCTCAATTGAGAAAATGCGTCATCAGTCTGCCCTGTAGGCAAGCCGGTGGGGTAATTTCTTGACTAATGACTAGAGTGGGAGAGCCCAGCTCACTGAGGGTAGTGCCACCGCTGGGCAGGTAGTCCTGGGTTGTATAAGAGAGCAGTCTGGGCAGGCCACAGGGAGCATGCTGGTAAATCCCCTTCCCACATCCTCATCCCCTGGTCTCTGCATAAGTTCCTGCCTCAAGTTCCTGCCCTCCCTTCCCTTTAGGGCAGACTCTAAATTATGAGGTGAAATAAACCCTTTCTCCTTCAAGTTGCTAGTGATCATGGTGCTTTATCACAGCCATAGAAAGTAAAGGAAGACAGCCATCGCACCCAGCTTCCTCTGTAGTTTCTGAAGCCTAAATTTTAGAGGTAAAAATCCATCCCGTACTGGCTAGTCTTACGTCAATTTGACACAAACTAGAGTTAACTGAAAGGAGAGGACCTCAATGAGAAAATGCCTCCGTAAGATCTGGCTGTAGGGCATTTCCTTAATTAGGGATTGATGTAGGGGAGGGCACCATTGTGCGTGGTACCATCCCTGGACTGGGTAGTTCTGGGTTCTATAAGAAAGCAGCCTGAGCAAGCCATGATGAGCAAGCCATGATGAGCAAGCTATGATGAGCAAGCAGCACTCCTCCATGACCTCTGCATCAGCTCCTGCCTCCAGGTTCCTGCCCTGCTTGAGTTTCTGCCTTCAGAGCCTTTGAAGATGACACATTATATGGACCTGTGAGTGAAATTAACCCTTTCCTTCCAAGTTGCTTTCAGTCATGGTGTTTCATCACAGCAATAGAAACCCTGACTAAGACACTCCTTCTTTGATGACGTTGATGAATTTTTTTCTTCCACTAGACCCTTTCTCCCCCTGCAGCCTCCACATCTTGATACTCCATGGGAGCAAAGAAAAATGAAATGTAGGGGTCACTGCTGTAAGTCCCCTTGAAAGTCAAAAAAGGACTTTAAAATGAAAACGGGCATGGGGGTGCACGTTTTTTATGTGTGGTGGTCTGAATGAAAATGGCCTCCACAGGCCCACAGGGAGGGGCGCTATTAGGAGGTGTGGCCTTGTTGGAGGAAGTGTGTTCCTGAGGGTGGGCTTTGAGGTTTCAGAAACTCAGCCAGGCTCAGTGTCATTCTCTCTTCCTGCTGCCTGCCAATGCTGATGTAGAACCCCCTGCTCTCTCTCCAGCACCAAGTCTGCCTGCATACTGCCATGATTCCCACCATGATGATAATGGACTA
Source organism: Onychomys torridus (assembly GCF_903995425.1). Classification (NCBI taxonomy): domain Eukaryota; kingdom Metazoa; phylum Chordata; class Mammalia; order Rodentia; family Cricetidae; genus Onychomys; species Onychomys torridus. The sequence goes on from NC_050450.1 coordinate 69,125,694, forward strand.
GACCTCTGAACTGTAAGACAGCTCCAATTTAATGTTTTCCTTTTTAAGAGTTGTCATGGTCATGGTGTCTCTTCACAGCAATAGAACCCTAAGACATCATGCTTTACTAAAAACTTGTAGACTTTGTTTACTGAAGTGACTGTGTAAAACACATACACGAAATGGTTTTCTGGGCAGACTGCCTCCTCTCTTCTGACCCTAGAGGTGATCTCTTTGTGGACTCCAAATTAGGAAGGCTTGTGCTAAGGGGAAGTTCACACTAAGAGTCCTCATCACTGGAAAAGGAAGAAAAGTGTAGGGAAATTACCATCAGGATCATGTGAGTCACCAAACAGGGACTGTCCCAACAACTTACCCGCACAGATTTCAGGCCACAGGCAAGACAAAGTCACATAAAGGATGTGGACATAGCCTGGAATTGCCTGTAGAACTGTTTCTGCTTGTGATGCTTCTGAAGATAAACATCCAAATTCTCGAGGAATTTATTCTCCCCAACCCTGAGCTTCATCCCACAGTCCCAGCGACCAGATCTTGGCCCTGCATATGCTAGGAGAGTACTCTACCACTAGGCTACATTACACTCCCCAGCCCATACCTTTCTTAGCTGCCAAGATGTTTATCACAGTGGGTTGGAACTGACCATCTAAGCATGTCCCCTAAGCTCCCTGGGAAGGGGACATGCTCCTCAAACTTTGTCTGGTGCTCAGTAGGTACATTAATTGTCAAGTTAATTAGCAAATAGATTTGTGTGCATGTATTCTATTGCAAGGGCTTTTATCTAAGCCTCCAGCCAGGCAATCACTTAGTCCCTAGCTCTTCTGGCCTTTGGAACTACTACTAGAACCAGTAGTAGATTTGACAGTATGAGAAGAAAAAGATTTTACAATCCATTCATGAGTTGACAGTCTTCTAGTAAGATGTCTCCAGCTTTAAAGCATGTGAGAGTCATTTAGGGACCTGGTCAAAATGCAGATTATGATTGGGACGTCTAGAACCGATTGATTTCTTTCTTATTTTCTTTCTGGTGTCAGCAGGACCTCACTGTATTACCCTAGTTGGCCTGGGACACGTGGCAATCCTTTGCCTCAGCCTCCTGGGTGCTGGGATTACATGCATGAACTACATGGGTAGTTTCTTCTACAGACCCAGCATAGACATCCCACATCCTATTAAGAGGTTGCTGTTGATGAGAAAAAAATGTGAGAGGAAAAGTAAAGACCATCAAGGAAGAGCCTCAGGCGAGATCTTTTCTTGGTGGCCTCTGTTTCTACCCAACTCTGAAATGGGGAGCTGGTTGCTTTCCTTTCCTTCCTTCTTTAGAGTGCAGTTTAGATGGGAGATTTTTGTTTTGTTTTGTTTTAAGGAAGAAAAACCATTCCAATTCCCTTCTTCCTTCTAACAAAATAGCAAGTAGTTATTATTTAGTCACTTGTATATTTTTGTGAGGTCTGTGACTCCTGACTCCCAACTCCCTCCCCAAGGTATAGAAAATAGAATCGCTCTTCCCTGAGGTGAGTCAGAGAAACACCGATCTTCCTCTTGTCTGTCTTGGAACAAAGAATACATTTTCTAACTTCCTATCTGATAGTATATGCTCAGACATGTACCCTCTTAGAAGGGTCCTACCCCAACGTGTGATGCAAGGAAAGGCCAAGAAGAATGTTGGGTTTCTCCATCAGTCTATTAACATTAGGTTATGTTCTTTCTGTCCAATTGTATTTCCACAAAAGTGTCCATGCTTCAATCATATCTGTGCAACAAACTCTCTGTGAAAACCCAAAAAGGCTTCAGGGATTTTCTGGTTAGCTGAACACATGGCAGGTCCTGGAGGGTGGTACACAAAGGGCTCCATGCTCCTACCATGCTTAGCCCTTTGGTCTCTGCAGCCATACTCTTTTGTGGCTGTGTGTGTGTGTGTGTGTGTGTGTGTGTGTGTGTGTGTGTGTTATGTATATATCTGGCAAATGTGAATCCATGAGTTCTATTAGATAATATAGCATATGAAACCCAAGGGAGGCATTGGGGTGACTCTGGCTGATAGCATTCATTTGGAAACATAAGTGAAGAAACTTGGGGCTTCTGATTGGCATCTCAGTGGAGGCAATCTTGCAGATAAGTCTCTCTTACCTGTGACAGGTAAGTCAGTGTTAGACTTGGACTGGGGAAATACCCATCTGGTGTCCAGTGCTGCAGAACTGCTTGTGGTAGTGGGGAGGCAGCACCCACTGTCAGAAGTCATCTGTGATGTGATGTACAATAAGAGAAACTGAGTCTGGATCCTTTCATTATTGTCAGGAGAGCTTCAACATTGATGTTTCAGGACGACATTGAGTCTTCCCCAGATTCCCTTCTTCCTGACTTCCTCTATCATCCCTGCCTTTCAACTAGTGAGCTGAGGTGGTACCCATCGCCTAAAGTTGAGATCCTAAAATGAGGCTGGGGAGATGGCTAAGCTGGTAAAGTGCTTGTGATGTAAGCAAGAGGACCTGAGCGCAATCCCTTCCACCCGTGTGGAAAGTCAGTGGAGCAGCACACGCTATAGTCCCTGCTCAGGGGAGGGATGGACGGGAGGGGCTCTGTGGCATGTTGGCCAGCTAGCTATTCTAGCTGAGTTGGTGGCTTTACGTTCAGTGAAAGATTCTTTTTTTTTTTTTTTTTTTTGGTTTTTCAAGATAGGGTTTCTTTTTGTAGCTTTGGAGCCTGTCCTGAATCTCACTCTGTAGACCATGCTGGCCTCAAACTCACAGAGATCCACTTGGCTCTGCCTCCTGAGTGCTGGGATTAAAGGCGTGTGCCACCACCACCTGGCAAAAGATTCTTTAAACACACACACACACACACACACACACACACACACACACACACACAGCAGCGAATGATTGAGGAAGACACCTGATGCCAATATCTGTCCTTAACACATGCATGCACACAGGTGCATGCATACCTGTGTAAATACATGCAACCCCACACATATGTGTACATATACGAGATCATGAAATGAGGTGACATTCGAATGGAGCGTGACTGTTTTTTTCCAGTTCCGTTCTTCACACTATCTGGAGGTAGAAACAATACAAACCATAGTTGTATCCCAATTCTGACAACTGAACCCTAAAGAAATGAGACAAGGGAAAAGTTTCAATTATTTAAGAGCTGGATCAGCAAAACCTAGGAAACCTCAGAGGTCATGTAACTCAATATCCCCTCCAGCACCTGAATCCCTTGTATAATCCACCACTCTGTCTAGACCTATCTGTACCACTCAGGCTTCCCCCATGCCCAGCAGGTGTTTCCATGTGAAGACACCCTAACGTCATCATTACTCCACATGCCCACTCCTGCCTATATGCCAAGCCGCTCTCAACTGTTCAATCTTCTGATCTCGTTACTCATTGATCCCTGTTTATGAGCTTGGTTTGTCCTTTAGGTCTGATATGCCATCAAGATAAGACCAGGTGGCAGTGAGGAATAATCAAGTTGGGGAGCCAAGGTCAGGGCCAGAAAAACCTGCTTTTCTCAAGTAGACCTCCCTCTTGAAGCTTCTCTCCAAAGAATTCTGACCCTGTCTTCATGGATTTTTTTTTTTCTTTGTTAATCTGTTCTTTGAGATGGGGTCTAAAGTAGACCACGCTAGCCTTGAACTTCCTCTAGGGCTGAATATGATTTTGAACTCTTGATCTTTCTGCCTCCACTTTCCAAGTGCTGGTTTACAGGTTTAGCATCATCGTCTATTTCTTCCCCTTCCCCCTCCCTCCCCCCCCCCAGCCACTTTTTCAATGTTTCAGACTGACCTTGCTTGTCTCTTAATAATTCTCTCCTAATGTTTCCATCCTCTCTAATTCTCTAGTATCGAGTATCTCTAGTATATCTGGTATTTCTAGTCATCTGCATTGATCCGCATTTGGCTCAGAATAGCACTCTCTTCATCCTCATGAAGGTGGTACTGAAGCCTTGGGCACCTGTACCAGAGGTGTAGGATAGGACTTAAAGCTCTGAATGTTAATAGCACCCCAGGAGATTCTACTGTAGGTGACCAGAGGCATGCTGTGGAGAAATGTTTATTTAGGAGTTCAAATTTGAGCTTTGCCACCTACTAGTTATACTGCCCTAGGCTTATTTGCTCATTTTTATAAGCCTAGGTGCTTTCATGTTGAATAAACAGATGATAAAAATCCTTCTCAGTGTGTGAGAACCACAAAACAAAGGGTCAGCTATAAGATGCTTCATATAATTCCAGGCAGGTGGCAAATGCTAGTTAAACACAAACTAGCATTGCTATTAGTGTATTTCTTCCTTTCTCTCCAGGACAGGGATGTCCTTAAATGACAATAATTTATGGCCTGTCCTTTTAAACTTAAAAAAGGGTCTTATTTTATGTGTATGAGTGGTTTGCCTACATTTATGTACATATGAGCACCGTATGAGTGCCTGGTACCCACAGAAGCCAGAAGAGGACACTGGGGATCCAGCTAGTGCTCTTAACTGCTGAACCATCTTCTCCCTGCATGTCTGTTTGAGCAGGCTGGGCTTTCTGCTGCCTGTGAGTCTTATTTTCCCCTATGTGACTCTTGGTTCCTAGGAGTAGTTTATTATCATTCCCATGCAAAGCCATGATGAACTTTGAAATCAGCAGGTAATAAAAATCTTCTAAATATTTTTATGACTGAAGGCCATCTGACTATGTCCTCTGTGTTACCCACCTCCCACCCCTGCAACATCAAATCTGCTTGTCTTCCCTTCCCACATGTTCTCTAGTATCCTTTTGCCATATACTAGCACTCAGTCAATTCCCTACCTGCCCAACCTTCTCATTTTCCCATTCGGTGTGAAGATTGCCATCCCACAGAGTGTTAAAGCCTCAGATTCAGCTTAGCACAGGATACATGCTTCATAGCCTGGGGAGATGGCTCTTTTGGTGAAGTGCTTGTTAATTACACAATCAGGAGGACCTGAGTTCGGATCCCCAGCACCCATGTAGAAAGCTGGGCACAATAGTGTGGGGACAGAGACTAGCAGATCCCAGAGGCTTACTGGCCAGCTGGTTCAGCTGAGATAGCAGGCTCTGGGTTTAGTGAAAGACTCTGTCTTATTTAAAAAAAAAAAAGGTGAGAAGCCACCAAGGAAAATACCCAACATCATCCTCTGGCCTCCATATATATATACAGGAAGACACATACTCATGTACCCACCAAAATACACGCTTCATAGCATTTTTAATGAGATAATGAAACATGAGGCTGATGACATGAGCATACAGGTTGAGTAGGAGGTGGGAGACATAGCTTTGTCCACCAGGCAATAGGGATTCATTTTTACCTTGCATAAAAGTGTTCAGTTTTTCTGTTGTTGTTAGTTTATGTGATCTTTGGGGGGTTATTATTTTACTTCATGACTCCCCGAAGAGTATCAAAGCAGTAACTCAGAACTGAACCTATACTGTGGACAAGTTACATTTGACATTCTCATCCATGAATAAGCAGCAACTATTTAGAGCACCCATGGGTTGTTGACTCTCTCTTACGAAGGGGGTCTCATGTATCTCAGATTGGCCATGAACTTTCTAGGTAGCAGAGGAACTTCCTGAGTATTGACATTATAACACTGTGCTGGAAATCTGTAACCAGGGGCTGTGTACATGCTAAGCAAGCATATGCCAGCTGAAACTATATCTCAGCCCTGCAGCTGTCTCTTGGCAACCATGGGGAGGGGGTGTGTGTATTGATACTAACTCTATGGATGCTCAAATCTCTTATGTAACATGGTTTTCTGTTTGTATATAATCCAACCCATTCTCCTACCTGTTTTACCATTTTTGAAAAAAGTTTTTATTAATTTTAGATATACATGTGTGGGCTGAATGTGCACATGTGTGCAGGAGTCCCTGGAGGTCAAAAGAGACATTGGATCCCCTGGAATTGGAGTTATGGATGGTTATAAGCCTCTATGTGGGTGCTGAGAACTGAGTCCAGGTCCTTTGAAAAGGTAATAAGTCCCCTTAGCACTGAGCCACCTCTCCAGCTCATCCTTTGTGCTTTAAGACACCTCAAGATTATTTCTAGTACCTGGTACAGTATCAGTGGTACAAAGCCGTAGCTACACTATGTTATCTAGAGACTAACAATAGGAAGCCTGTGTTTTCGGCATAGATACAGTCATTTTTCTGAATACTTCCAATGTGAGATTGGCTAAATCCACGCATTCAGAAACCACAGAAAATGAGGATCAATTGTACTCGGTGCGGGCTGCGGCATTCAGGGTTTAAAGAGCACAGAGCTAGAAGGAGGAACTGTAAGGCTAGCTGTCACTCATGTGCTCTATATGACCCTGGGCAAGTGTCCCCGCCTTCTAACCCTCATTCCTCCTCTGTGAAGTGAGAATAGTGCTGATTCCTCACTTTCAGTGGTCGCTATGGTAGTTAAATCTAGTAAGCACTTAGCACATAGTCTGGGACATAGTTAGGGTTATAAACCCCAAGACCAGTACTGTCAGTCCTGGTGTTATCTGTCAGTCCCTCCATCATGGCTTTGATGGGGCCTAGTGATGGGAAAAAGAACATTCTTGTCTTGTTGATCTTTTCTTTTGACACCCTCTTTCTTTAACATTCTCTTAATTGGTTGGTTTATGTCACACCAGTCACTTCCTTATAGCTGGGGTGATATAATTGCAGAGAATTCGCTGCCTCTCTGTCTACAGTTTCTCAATGTTTTTGTCTTAAAGGCACAGTAACTTCCTGCTTTTCTAGTCAAGCTTTGTCACCTGGGTTGCTAATGCTGTTGCATAACCAGGCACTTTCCCCTCTCGTGAGGTGTTTTTTTTTTCTCCCAGGCAAATATGAATGCCCAGGGTGTGAGTACAGCCCCTGTGAATGGCTGCCCTTTCCATACCATCCTCAGATCTATAAAGCTGCTCTAGGAAGTTTTCACAGGTGAGTGAATTCAAAATCTGGATTCCCTTTAGCAAATTACAGCTTCCGGTGCTTTTATTTAATTACCATCTTAGTGGCTAAGAACCACCAGAATGAAGACACGTGGAATGAGGCACATGAGAAGAACAACTTCTGGATGAGTGTTGCCTGATAAACTGATGGCCATTGTACTAAGTAACTTGCCATTAGCACACATAAAGCCCTGGGTTCAATCCCCAGCACCACAGAACCGGGCATGGTGGTGCACACACTTGTAAGCCCATCACTTGGGAGGCACAGACAGTAGAATCAGAAATGCAAGGTCATTCATGGCTACATAGTGAGTTTAAGGCCAGACTGGAATACAGAAAATGAGAGAGAGAGAGAGAGAGAGAGAGAGAGAGAGAGAGAGAGAGAGAGAGATTTCAACATGCATTCATCTGCTAAAATGACATAAAAGTCTCCCAAGGAAAAGAATTAAAGTTTATATCCCAGTCAGAAAGAAGAAGGAGTGAGTAGGCTAACTTAACCACTGGGAAGAAGAGAAAAACAAGAGAAAGGAGAAAGCCTGTCCTAGTTAGTGTAGGAAACCCCACAGCTGTGAGCTGGCTTCTCCTTGGAAGCTTAGAATGGCCAAGAGAAGTATCATGTTAGAGGCCCTGGGCGTGTTCTTGACTTTGACTCTTCTTATATGTGCATTCTTCACACACTGTACTCCTCAGAAGTTATTAGCAGACAGCTTCTGTGAACTGGATCCAATGATGGCTGCTATCTTTCCCACTTGGCTTTCTTTCCGTTGGCAGCAGCCACAAAAACCTGAGTCCCTAGCATCTCTCTCTTTCATCAGTCAACAATCTGTAAGCTGATTCTTAAATGCTGTCTCCTTTTCCTGCAGCCCAGTGTGGGCTGGAGCTTTGAAGAGTTGAATGTACCAGGCCTTCCTCAAATGATGCTGTATATTTAGAATGTTCCTTAGCTGGGTGGGCATTTTCATTTCTTCCTCCTGCTGACTCAACCTCACCCCAGGGCATACCCATTGTGGAAAACAAAACAGGGCTGGCCTGGTAGCAGTGGTTCACAACTGGGGGCAATTTTGTCCTCCAAGGGCTATGCCTGGGGACATTTGTGGTTGTCATTCTGGGAGGCATGATGCTACTGGAATCTACTGGATAGAGGGAATGGACATTGCCCAACAGCCCACAGAGCTCAGAATCATCTCCCATAGCAAAGATCTACCTCGGGCACTCCTTCCCCTTCAAGTGATGGAGAACTTCCAAAAATGTAAGGAGGTTCAGTGAAAGATGGGCTACAGTTTGATTTTTGAATTTTACTTCTTTATGTTCAGTAAAGTTGGATACTTACTTGTATCATTGTATCATGGTCCAGTTTTGAAGGGTTGGAAGTATAGCTCAGTGATACAGTACTTGCTGTATTTCCCCAGCACCAAAAAACAAACAAATAAAGAACAAAAACGTAAATGTTTTGTCTGATTCACAGTCCAGTAATGTCATTTGGAGTATGTTGCTTATAGGATAAGAGAATACAATGGAGGGTAGGAGGAGAGAAGGCATATGATATACTGAGCAAGGTGTGTTTACCAGAGCACTGTGGACATTTGGGGGCAAGGTAGCTTTTTGTTGTGTGAGTTGGTTCTGTGCATTGTAAGGTATTAAAGGTATCTCTACCCACTAGATACCAGTAGCATCATCTCTCCCAGAATGACAACTAAAACTGGCCCCAGACATTGCCAAGAGGGCAAAATTGCCCCCAGTTATGAATCACTGCTTGCAGGCCTGCATGAGGCTGAAAAGGCTGTCTGTGTGAGGGCTCAAACTAAGAGTCCTCTAGGCATTTCCAACACTTTTCCCTATCATAAGGAGTCTTGGCCTGCTTGTCACCGTGTGGACCCAGCATGCCTCATACCTTAAAGGCTTGGTTCTGAGCCTGGGGCCAGCTTCTCGGTGGTGTAAGGATTAAAAAAGATATTGGATGGGTCAGTGTATTGAATATCATTGTGTAACACAAATCTGCTGTGGGAACGCAGACAGAACTATGTTCGAGAGGGTTTATTTGGGCTCAGTTTGAGGATACAGGCCATCATGTCTAGGAAGGACATGGTGGTACCAGTGGCTCTAACTGTGGTGGCAGAAGCCTGAGGCTGCTGGTTGCATTGTACCTATCTATAGTCAGGAAACTAAGGAAGAAGCTTTCCTTTGGCTCTCTGTCTTTTCAGTCAGTCCAGACCCCATGAATGGTCAGGGTCAATCTTACCTCATTTAAACACTTCTAGAAATACCTTTCTAGACATACTTGGAGTTATGTTTCCATGGTGATTCTATATCATCTTTTGGGGGGGGGGTTGTGGGTTTTTTTTGTTTTGTTTTTTTTTGAGACAGCGTTTCTCTGTGTAGTTTTGGTGCCTGTCCTGGATCTCGCTCTGTAGCCCAGGCTGGCCTTGAACTCACAGAGATCTGCCTGCCTCTGCCTCCTGAGTGCTGGGATTAAAGGTCACCACCGCCCGGCTCCATGGTGATTCTAAATGCAGTCAGTCAAGGTGAAAATGGAAACTGGGCTGGTAAAATGGTTCAGTGGGTAAAGGGGCTTCCTGCCAAGACTGATGACCTGAGTTCAAATCCCAGGACCTGCGTGGTGGAAGGAGAGAACTGATCACTGAAAGTTGTCCTCTGATCCCTAATAAACAAACAAACAAACAAACAAACAAACAAATAAATAAATAAATAAACTAATGTAATTTAAAAAACATTTTTAAGCTGGGCGGTAGTGGCGCACACCTTTAATCCCAGCACTTGGGAGGCACAGGCAGGTGGATCTCTGTGAGTTCGAGGCCAGCCTGGTCTACAGAGCAAGTTCCAGGACAGCTAGGGCTGTTACACAGAGAAACCCTGTCTCAGGGGTGAGTGGGGGTAATTAAGGGACTGGAGACATGACTCAGCTGTTAAGAGCACTTACAGCTCTTACAGAGGACCTGAGTTCAGATCCCAGCACTCATCTGGTGACTCACAATCTCCTGGAATTACAGTTCCTGGGTTCTGATGACCTCTTCTGGCCTCTAAGGGCTCCTGAATGCATGAGTACATATTAACGCACAAAGGTACACACACACACACACACACACACACACACACACACACACACACACACACACACGATAGATAAATGATAGATATACAATAAATATATAAATTTTTAAAAATTTTAAAGAAAATTAAAATTTAAAGATCTGTACAATAAAAAAATGAGAAATGAGATCTCTGTTGCAAATGGGCTCTCTGTCCATCAGTATGAAGGAGGGTTGAGAAGTATTTCTAAATGATTAGCATGAGGAGATACTGAATCTTACTTCTGGCCTTTCCTTTTGTGCATACACACCAAAAGAAGAAGGAGAAGGAGAAGAAGAAGGAGAAGGAGAAGGAGAAGGAGAAGGAGAAGGAGAAGGAGAAGGAGAAGGAGAAGAAGAAGAAGAAGAAGAAGAAGAAGAAGAAGAAGAAGAAGAAGAAGAAGAAGAAGAAGAAGAAGAAGAAGAAGAAGAAGAAGGAAAGACACTGAGGGCAAGAAGAAGTCAGTCAGACTTACAACACAAGTCACACAGGCCCCAGGGTGCCTTGGCCCTCAGTGGAAGTAGAGCCATCTGAATGGGACACAAATGAACCAGATGTGGCACCTGAGGGGAAGTGCTAACGGGTGGGCAGGATTTGAAAGGTGGAGCGGGCACTGGTGTGGGTGGGATGTGAAGCTCAGGAAACCAGCAGAGGAAGGACAGAGTTCCCACTTGGCTGCAGATCAAATCTCACAAGGAAAGAGAGGGAAGGGACGTTGGCAGGCAGTTGAGAAACGTTAAAGTAAAATGTCCGCAAACATAAACCGTAAAGCTCGAAGTGCTTTCTAAGCTAAAATAGTACTCTCCGTCTTGGGGGAGGGGGGAATGTTAGAAATTAACTCTGCTTCTCTTGGGAGGAGCCCAGAGGTGAGAGTTGCTGTAACTGGAGTTGGTCTGTCTCTTCCTAACAAGGGCTAATCTTTCTCACAAGCTGCACCCTCTCTTTTCTCTCCTCTTCCTCTTCACAAGAGGCCGATAAGTGCAACCGTCTAGTTCCTTTATCATGCCCTCCTTGTCCTTCTGGATGGTTTGAGTTGTTCTGTGTGTGCTGGAATCCACAGTAGCCCTGAGTGCTGGGAGTTGAGGTACACCCTGAGTCGTTCACTGTGGAAATGTCTGCGTCTCACCCCTGTGCCATTTCTCTCCCAAAGCCACCCAGCTTCAGTGGGGGCTTCTGGATCTTGGATATACCGGGCTGTCTGGATGATTGGCACCTGGACCAGGGGAGCCTGAAGGCATCTAGATCATCTTTGAACAACTTCAGAAGGGCTGTCATCCACAGAGATGTCTTTGCAGCAATCAATTGGAGCCTCTCAGAAGAGCTTTTGATTAAATGAGGTCACCCTGCATGGCCCTGGAGTTAAAATGACTATGTTTGTCAAAAACAAAATGACAACCAAAAAAAAAACCTTAGCTATGTCAGAGGGCTGGGCTGGAGGACAAGTGTCTGAAAAAACACCTGCATTATCGGGAATTTACTGCTGCTCACCTGGCCTCAGGTATCTGTGCCTAACCTTTAACTTGTATTGTGAAATCATTTAGACACACCCATTCATAGTGTGTGTGTGTGTGTGTGTGTGTGTGTGTGTGTGTGTGTGTGTGTGTGTTGTGCTCATTTGTGGCTTTTTAACTTCCTTGTTTCTCTCCTGCTTTGAGGTGGCCTACTTTGTTTTTGGAGGATACAGTTCAGCTGCTAACAGGGGGTCCCACCACCTCTCTCTAGACTTGCGGGTGGGAACTAGTGCCCTGGCCCCAGTGGAGATCACTGCCGGGGTATGGAGAGAAGAACTTCAGTGGGTTGAATCCAGGCATGGGATCACTGGAAAGGAACGAGCATGGCCAGGCTTGCAGTGAGGAGGGCTGTTCTCTGTTCGTGGCCTGGTCTCCCAGAACCCCTCCCCAAACCTGCCTCTTTAGTCACACACTCTTCGATTTTACTGCACTTCAGTAGATAAATTGATAGAGGGACACCATTTAGACTCCTGGGGGAGGGGAAGGGTAGATATTTAAACATCTCTACCATGACACAGAGGGATTTTAGAAAGGGAAAGGGTGTTTTGCTCATAGACTCTTGGTACTGGTTGTCTGGGTCGCACTTATAAAGCAATTATAAAAGCATGCTAATGCAATGAGAATGGTACTCAAAGGATAAATTCCGGGATCACATGGAATTCTTCGAAAGCCTGGCTAGGTGAGAGGTGAGAAGGATGGAAGGAACCCCCTGAGCAAAGGCTCCCAGGCAGGCAGGATGGCTTTTGGCCTCTCGAAGTCACTAAGTGAGTCCAGAGCAGCTGCTCTAGCTAGCAAGTAGGAAGTGCAGTGGGAGGCAGGCTGGAGAAAAAGACCCAGGGCAGAATCTTCAGGGTGTGGACTTTCACCTGAATATGAAAAGAAGCTGCTGAGGAATTTTACCCAGGAAATGGACGTCTTTGGCCTTCTGGTTTTGTTTTGTATTTTAGTTGAAGTATAACCTGTGGTAAAGTGTATAAATATTCAACACTCCTTAGAGTTTTGTGCATGAATATTCAAACTAAGAGACAGAATGTGACTATCACAGACTTAGTTTCTCAGACCATTTGTTGCTGGGGTGTTGATCGTCGATGAAGCAAGTTCCGGGAAGGGAAGAGGAGTTTGCAACGCATCCCATCTCTCTGGTAGAGTAGTGGTGCTGGCCTGGACCTGAGTGGAAACACAGTGGGGCCAGGGGGCAGTGAGAAAGGGAAATAAATGCTGGAGATAGAAGCAATTAAATTTGCTCTTGGGGTGCATGGGAGGAGTGAAAGCAGAGATCCTGGTTCCTAGGTGTGGAGTGTGAGCAGTGTGGCTAGCGTGGTCCCCCTGTAGAGATGGAGCAGGCCAAATGAAGAACAGACTTTCCAGGGGAGGGAAGGATGGAACATTCCACTCTGGACTTGTTAATTTTTAAATACCCGTGAAAGATGCAGGTAGGGACATCAACTAGATAGGAATGGGCCAGAGATACACAGCCAAGAAGTATCTGCTGAGACGTAGAGGTCAGCCGAGCGGATGGCGTTGTCTAGGAAAGTGGGGTAATGCGGAAAGGCAGAAACAAGCCAGAATTGGAACAAAAAGTTATAAATATTTAGAACCTGAGTGGAGGAGCCGACAAAAGAAGTCTTTCCGTTGTTGAAACCAAAGGACCTGCCAGAAATAAAAGAGGAACGGTTTATTTGTGCCCATAGTTCCAGACAGTACGGTCCACCATTGTGCAGAAGGCATAGTGGGGTTCGAACCTGTGGGAGGCAGGAAGTGGAGAGCATGGCCAGACCCAGGGACCAGATAGACTTCCTGCCTCTAGGCGCCCACTTCTGCCAGCCAGGTCCCAACCTCCCAAAGCTTCTGCAGCTTCTCCCAACACCACCAGCAGCTGAGGAACAAGCATTCAACCATGAGCCTACGGGGAACATTTTAGATTCAAACTTTGCCAAGGTGGAAAAAGCCCAGAATAGGAGGGCATAAAAAAAAAAAATTTAGTGTGCACCAAGAACTCTTTCATCCTTCACATACATACGTCTCGGCATACACATACCCTTGCACATGAGTGCGGGCACACTCAGGGACACACACACACACACACACACACACACACACACACCATAAATAGTTAAGTAAATGTTTAAAAAAAATAAGATGAAAGGAGACAGGTACTCAGTACTTAAAAGGACAGGCAGGTAACTGGAGAGCCACTGGGCCTAAAATAATAATGATGATGATAATAATAATAATAATAATGATAATAATAATGATAATAAAAAGTAAAAATGTTGTTTTAGGGGATCTCATACATCCCAGGCTGGCCTCAAACTTAGTAGGCAGTAAGGGATGACTCCTGGTCCCCCTGTCTTTACTTCCTAAGTACTGGGGTTACAGGTGTGTGACACAAAGCATGGCTTGAATTTTTTTTTTATATTGGAGGTCTTTATTTGTTTTAATTTTAATTTTATTTTCATTTTACATACCAACCACAGTTCCCCCTCCCTCCTGTCCTCCCAAAACCTCCCTCCTACTCCCCCACCCTATCCACTCCTGAGAGAGGGTAAGGCCTCCCATGGCAAGTCAACGAAGTCTGGCATATCAAATTGAGGCAGGACCAAGCCCCTCCCCCTGCATCAAGGCTGAGCAAGGCATCCCACCATAGGGAATGGGCTCTAAAAAGCCAGTTCATGCACCAGGGGTAAATCCTGGTCACACTACCAGGGGCCCCACAAACAGACCAAGTCACACAACTGTCACCCACATTCAGAGGGCCTAGTTCGGTCCCATGAAGGTTCCCTAGCTGTCAGTCCAGAGTCTGTGAGCTCCCACTAGCTCAGGTCAGCTGTCTCTGTGGGTTTCCCCATCATGATCTTGACCCCCCACCCCACCCCACCCCACCTCCCACCCCACTCATACAATCCCTCCTCCCTCCCTTTGACTGGACTCCTGGAGCTCTGCCTAGTGCTTAGCTGTGGATCTCTGCATCTGCTTCCATTAGTCACTGGATGAGCTCTATGATGACAATTAGGGTAGTCACCAATCTGATTACAGGGGAAGGCCAATTCTGGCATTCTCTCCACTATTGCTTGGATTCCTATCTGGGGTTGTCCTTGTGGATTCCTGGGAATTTTCCTAGCCCCAGGTTTCTCCCTAACCCCATAGTGACTCCCTCTTTCAAGATATCTCTTTCATTGCTCTCCCTCTCCGTCCCTCCCCCTACTTGACCATCCAGGTCCATGTTCTCATTCCCCACCCCTCCTCTCTTTCCCCTCCCCATTTACCCAGGAGATCTGATCTATTTCCTCCTCCCAGAGTGATCCATGCATGTCCCTCTTAGGGTCCTCCTTGTTACCTATCTTCTCGGGAGTTGTGGATTGTAACCTGGTTATCCTTTGGTTTACATCTAATATCTACTTATAAGTGATACATAACCGTGTTTGTCTTTCTGGGTCTGGGTTACTTCACTCAGGATTATTTTTTCTAATTCCATCTATTTGCATGGCTTGAAGTTTTAAAAAGAAATACTAGAACCTGTTTGTGGTTGGTAATTCTCAAGCATGGTTGAAGGAGAGAACCAGTTTTTGAAAATTGTCCCTTGACCTGTCAGCTCCTAGTACCAGCAGTGTGCAGAGGCTTCTCACTCACACAGCACTAGAATGAAATCTGCCCAGTGCAGAAACACCTCACACACACACCCTCTCCTCCCACAGCCCCAGACACTCCTCGGGTCCTGAGCAACCTGTCCTTCTGACAGGGGGCATACCACGATGGATGACAGGCCATGTGGATGTCCCTTTAGAGAAGTCAGAGCACCCCACCCCATCCTCCACCCATGGTAGATGGTGACTGAGATCCCCATTTAGACTTGCTTCTCTCTGGCTTAGGTTCCTTGTTCAAGTGCATGGGACATTTACCACAGTAGCAGCCATTGCAACCTTGGCCTATCCATTGATGCAACTGGGTCTTAAAGGGGAAGAAGCAAGACTGTGGAGAACTATTCGTGGAGGCCTCAAGCAGAAAAGGCAGAGTGGGTTATTTTGGATGTTTCCCAGTTACAGCTTCCAGCAGGGTAGGAGTTAACGACACTTTCAGGGTTGATGGGAGGAGAGAGCCGACAAGCTTCCCCTGGAATCCACCCTGCAATCCAAAATGGGTAGTTCTGGTAGCCTTGGTACACACTGTGCTGGTCAGGGCTGCCTTCTCTCCAGGAGAGAATGAAATATCTAATCACAGACAAGCAAGATCCTGGACTAAAGACTGAGTTCCCGGTACCCCGATATCAAGCTAAAGTGTTTGCTGACTTGAGTTAGGGCAGAGAAAATAAAATGGGGACAGAGACAGCTGTAACTATGCTTAATGTTGTGGATAGGACCTGGGCAGCAGCAAGCCAGTCCCAGATTCCAAGAGTAAAGCGGGTTCTGCACATGGAGAAAGAACATTCTTTGGGCTCCCCTACATGTGTGGGATAGAAATCATGCAATCTGGAATATGTGACCTTGAGCTGGGTCCCACTGAGTTCTCAGGTCAGAAAAGGGCCTGTTATCAGTAGGTAGTGGTGTTGGATGCTGGTGATCCCAGTTTTCTGGAATCTGAGGCAGAAGGATCAAATTCAAGGCTGCAATTTCAAAACACAAACAATAAAAAAAAAATTGACTCTCATTTTTCATATTTGCAAAACAGATTCCAGAAAAAGGGGGGGGGCACAAAGATGTCACGGCTGAAAGAGAAACCACTTTTCTTGTAGTGTCATCACTTGTGTGCCTGACTCTTCTTAAGTACGTACACACACACACACACACACACACACACACACACACACACACACACACACGAGAGAGAGAGAGAGAGAGACATGTACACATGTACACACAAGCACAGCACCTTCAAGATTCCCAGACTCTCTCCTTCTGTCCTCAGTTCTCACATATTCTGCCATATGCCCCACATATAAACTTAACTCAGTAACTCCACGCTTGAGGAAAACAGAAGAACAAATTTACTATTCACCTAGTGGCCATAGAGTACAATTGCAGGCATAGTGGTTAAAAAGGAAACCATCGACTTGGTCTTCCTCGGCTTCTAACACAAATGGGAAAAGGGAAGACACATGGGGGTTCAGGGTTCGGATGCTTCAGGGACTAAGGACTGAACACAAACCAGCAAGGGGAGTTTAAGGATCACCCAAAGAGGCGATCCCCGGCTTCATTTTGATTGTTCTCTACGGCGCAGATGCGAGTTGCCACACCTTGATTTTTAGAAGCCAGAAATCCTAATTCAGTGTGAAGCCTCTTGATTCTTAGAGGGCAACTCAATTTTCTTGGAAACATTAAATGAACTAAATCTAGCAGTAAGCCCTGCAGCTTTCTGCATTCTGCTGTAGAGGTACAAGGCAGCTCCCCTAACTGTGGTATTATACTGCCACTCTCCAGCCACTGCTTGCCATTGCAGCGGAGGCATCCTGGCTCTGGGCTTTCCTCGGCACCAGGGGCTGGATGCCAGAGCTCCAGAGAACAACTAAATCTACAGGAAGTGGAAGGCTCATCTGAGCCACGTGGGGGCAGAGACTGGAGCCTTGCAGATTAAATGGCCGACTGCTCCTGCAGGAAGCCCTCAGGATTGGGAAGGCTTTTGTCGGGCTCAGAAGCCAGGGCTGCCTCTCGGAGGACTTCCAGGTGCTCCTCAGCAGCAGACAGTGACTGGTCGATCCAGTCCAGGCCCCCGGTTAGGTGGCAGGCATTCCTGGTTACTAGCACCAAGTGACTGACGGATAGGAGCAGAGCAGTTGTCCTAAAAAAAAAAAAAAAAAAAAGATCAGGCGCTGTACAAAGTGGGGAACTTTCATAAAAACCCAAATGGGTGCACACTCTAGATTAGTGTTCCCCAAACTGGAGACCCTCTCCTGGAAGGTGGAAGGTGGGCAGTTATGTAACACAATGGATCCATGCTGAAATACATAGGGCATGGCTGCCTTAAACAAGGTTAACTGTCCTGGAGCCTTTGAGGAGCCTGACAAAACTCCAAGGGGAAACTGAAGAGCTGCATCTGGTAAATATATTTAAGACAGTAGAAGAGCCTTTCAGCAACACAGCCATTAACAGCTCCCAGAAGGGTGTTTTATGAAACAGTTTGGATGTGGTCAATTGGATGAGCAGATCTCCAACTGCTGCCCACTTAAAGATGGGCTATATATAATCCCTCTTCAGTGAACATCTCTTATTGATCCCAAATCAATAAGCCCAGGGCTGGCTTACTCAATGATAAAGAAAATGTAATTGGAAACCAAATTGAGGAGGAAGATTTTGTTTGTTGTTGTTATTTCTGTGGGGGTTTTTTAATTGAAAAATTCACTATGAAATAATTTTTATATGGTGAGAGAGCCAGTGTGTTCAGGGCTCCATTATCGATTACTAACCCATGGAGAAAGCTGAGCGGCGATGGGAATGGGGCAGAGTAACCAAAGCAGGCGCGCCGTGACTTACTAGCCACCTGGCAACCATCACACGACACGTCCATGGGAGTCTCACAAAGCAGACGGAGACAACATGTAGGTATTCAATGGGTTTACATTCCATAGGGCTGAGCGCACTCTGTGCGGTGGAGGAGGGTCCAGAGAAGAGGCTCCTGAGATGCCTGATGGGGAGTGAGTTCCACCTGTGGCTGACCTGTTACATGTTCTTGTTGCTGGGCTCACCACAGCGCTACTGGGTAGTGCTTTCCAGCAAGGTGTGGCTGCTTTTGAGTCCAAAGATCAGAGGGAGGAATGGGGAGCAAAGGGCAGGGAGGCCAAGTTAGCATAACCAGTTAAGCATGCACATCCAAGCCTGATCCATGGTTTGCTCCCTCCTTTCAGGGGTTCAGGAAGAAGTCCGGGTTCTATCACCTGCCAGG